>NW_022147287.1:1866874-2026603 GCF_002938485.1 Sitophilus oryzae | reverse complement strand
AATACGAAGCTAGGGTCGGTGCGAGATTCCCCATAAAATGGACGGCTCCAGAGGCGGCCAATTACAGCAAATTCTCGATTAAATCCGACGTTTGGTCGTTCGGTATTTTACTAACAGAACTGGTAACGCATGGCAGAATTCCATATCCAGGTAAGTTCCATTGTTGTACAATAATTCTCATGTAAGCAATACTCCTAAAGGGCTAATAATGACTAAGCATCTGCCAACAGAGTGTGACAGCAACATGCGTAATGCTATAAACAATGCTTTATTCAGTTATTTATATACTCAGGTCTTACTACTATACACAAATGTTAAAAAACTTGAACATTACTGGCGAAATATCGATGTGATTAATACAGCGATAAAAACGCTCAATAGTATAATGCTATAATATAATGGTTGCATTCGGAAGACATAACAGTTCCGTCACAGTTCTCAAAACGTCTGTTGCACGATACCAGGATACGTTCTGACCTTTGTTTCGACACTGCTACCTTGTGAATATTGTTAAGGTGTATGTGGCGCTAAACTGTATTGCTGGTTGCCTACGTGTCAAGAAACATGGCGAATTCACCAAAAAGTGAAAGGACGTTTTTGTTGAAGCGCCATCTCTTAGCTAAGTGCAAAAGCGAATCGAGCAGCGGTGGAATTTTCCAGTAGGAAGTAGAACGCTCTCGGAGAATCTTAGAAGGTTCGAGAAACAGTCAGTAGAGTATATAAGCCCGCGTAATAGGCAATTGGGACAGTTTGAAGTTTGAATATACCGCGTTTAAAAATTGCGAATCGGACAATTTGGCGAAGGATATTTATAAGTAGTTAATTGTGTGTAAATTAAGAGAAAAATAAATTCGTTAAGTATTTTATCGTGAGTTTAAATTAGTAGACCCACGGAATCCGTAACAATATGTTCTGGAGCAGTTACCATTTTTGTAAACGAGAAATCGTGGTCAGAGAACGTATTGGTAAATTCAAAATACCGCTACGTCTCCCGAATGCACCCAGTGTCTCTCTTGCTCTATTTCACGGTCTTGGCAAACGAATTGTCTTATACAGGTTGTTAATTTGTTTATTACTCACGGCAAGAGCTTTATGGTTGAAATACGGCAACCTCGGTCCGCTCGTCGATAGACGACGCGACGACACACAGTGGGGTATTTGACACAGATAGTTGATCGAAATTTTTTTATGTAGACCTTATATAAATTATTGCTATTTTCAATTAAAGAGGAAATAATATGAACAAAATAAAGGATAATTCGTCGATTCTAAATAAAGAAAGAAAAATCGCTGTTCCAGTGTTTCCACGGTCAATGCCACTAATGCCAGTAGTAATTCGCAACTAATACTACTAATGCTACGACTGATCCGCGAGCAATGCCCATACCACTAAAGTCGCTACTAATGCCAAATTGTGCTATACTCCTAATGGCACTAATGCGATCACTTTGTACACAACAATGCCATCGCGGTTTACACCTCGCATTAGTATATCACTGATTGGCAAATTAGAGGAAACCAAGAATGTTTTTCTCATTTGCAAAGTCGCAAAAAGTCGCAGTATTTTATTTTACTGTATGAAAGCCCAATGTTTACTAAGTAAAACGTATATAGACAATATGCTGGATTCTTCGAAATGCACAACTAAATCTCTAAGTATAATAAAAATGTCACAAATTTAATCAAATTTTCTAAACGCCTAACTTTTAGTTGCAAAAAAAGTCGTTAGTATAGAGAATATCAAAATAAATAATACGTTTTTGTAGAATACATACCTGCAGCTTGTTGAGCCATTTTCAATCAAAAACAAAAATTGTGTGTAAATTAAGAGAAAAAATAAATTCGTTAAGTACTTTATCGTGAGTTTAAATTAGTAGACCCACGGAATCCGTAACAAGATGTTCTGGAGCAACACCATTTTATAATTTTAGAAAATTTAGTCATTTACCTCGTATTGGTAGAATTAACAAATTTGACGTTTCGTTGAAACGAATGCACCCAGTGTCTCTCTTAGCAACGCCATTCACGGCAGACAAACGAATTAACTTATACAGGTTGTTAATTTGTTTATTACTCTTAAACAGCTTTATGGTTTTTCGAATTTCAACCACCTTTTTCTCGTCGATAGACGACGCGACGACGGGAGGAGTCGGCAGAAAACCCTATAAGTGCATGTTGCCATTCTGTTCCCCTATAAGTAACTGTGCAGTTAACAACCTGTATACAGGGTCGCTGTACTGGAAACGGCCGATTATATTAGGTAAAATACAGGAGGTACCGCAAAAAGTTAAATACAAAAGTTATAGTATTTTTAAATATCTATTAGCGAGTAATAGATTTAAGTATACAGGGTCGGTAATTAAATCAAAGTTTCATTTTTTAAATAGAACCCCCTGTATATTGTTACATATTTTAATTCTTCCTTCAATTCTAAACAAAAATTAAATTACACACAATGTACCATTGCGATAAAAAAAAAGTAGTACAAGAATTACTAGTCCCAGATAGAACTCGTGGTCTATAAGGATATTTGAATTATATTGGATTTTTTGGATTTAGCCAACAACACTGTTTTTTTTGTTTATCCCGAATGCATCTGCAATGTCTCTTATGGGAACCCCATCCCTTAATCGCGTAAATATAATCGATTTTTGCTCTGAAGTTCAAATCCACAAAATTTCAAATCAAATTCAAATGTGTCAAATGAATCGTCAAACAGAACTGTCAAGGATCCCCACCCTAGAGAGCTTTTATGGTGGCTTTTCCGCCCACCATGCATGAATACATGGATAGCATTATGCTCCTTCCTTAGTCTTCTTATTCAAAGGTAGCGACCGATGAATCACTCCCAAATATTCGTGGCGTTTACTATAGCTACTAGTAAATTTAAGTATACCGGGTCGGTCATAAAGTTGTGTCACATCAAACTTAAGTTTTTTTTTAAATGAAATCCCCTGTATATTATTGCATATTTCAGTTCTTCCTTCAATTTTAAGCAATAATCATAATACACAATGTACATAAATTGAAGAATTGAAATGTTTCTTCCGTTGAAATTGAATTGAAAATTTTGTAATTTTCAGACTTGTTATACTCTCATTTTATACATCTATAAATGCTAACTTGAGAACTAATGTCAAAATAAATCTTAGTCACAGCAAAATGAATGTCAATTATTAAGTATCGCAGTTTCGGCAAAATGGCATCGTTAAATGAAACTGAACATATCGAAATTAATTAAATCAAATTGTTTAAGTGATATTTTCAAAAGTCAATATCTCGGGAACGGTTGGTTTGAGGTACATTGTGTGTAATTCGATTTTTGCTTAGAATTGAAGGAAGAATGGAAATATGTAATAATATACAGGTGGTTCTATTTAAAAAATGAAACTTTTATGTGCCACGACTTTATTACCGACCCTGTATACTCAAATTTATTACCCGCTAATAGATATTTAAAAATCCTATAACTTTTGTATTTTACTTTTTGCGGTAGTTCCTATATTTTACCTAATAATCGACCGTTTCCATACATAACAGCGACCCTGTATTCTTATACACTAGCCTTATAGGAGTATTACTTATATGATAATCCCTGTTGCCAAAACTGTCCACCACGAATTCTAGAGTACACATAATATCCTGCTACACTTATACCAAAGTCAAATCGTTTTAAATAGCGCTCTTATCTCTCCAATTCCAGGCATGACGAACGCCGAAGTCCTGCACCAGGTCGAGCACGGCTACCGGATGCCCGCGCCGCCCAACTGCCCCCAGAGCCTCTACAACATCATGCTCGAGTGCTGGAACAGGGACCCGATGCGCCGCCCCACCTTCGAAACGCTCCAGTGGAAGCTGGAGGACTTCTTCACCATGGAGAGCTCGGAATACAAGGAGGCCACGGCGTACTGAGGCTTGGCCCACCCCCCTGCCGATTGGTTGTGCAACACGCTCGAGTTGCACTACCACTAAGCCGGAGGGCGGTGGCGTCAGCGTGCGGTTTTATCGGGAAGCGGTTCGTAGCGCCGACGGTTAGTCGTTTTAAGTGACGTGGATACGGTTACGTCAGTAGATTTGTAATGTCACTTCGTGTTGTCAACATTTCTCTAACATGAAAATTTTTTCATCTGGAACAGATAAAAATGGAGCATTTCTTCCTAAATTTTAATGTTCAGTTTTGTACCTTTTACATTTTTGCATTACATGACATGCATCAGGTAGCACAGACATTACATGACATGAATCACGCAAATAATGTCTTACATGAAACGTACTGTGAAGAATTTAAGACATTACATGACGCGTCATGTAATGTCAAAAATCAACTATTACCTTTATGGAAATTACTTGACAAAAAAACTTTTGGTAATTATTGGGAAAACTGGAAATCGTCCGATTTTCACCAAAATTGGTATACACCCTATTTTGAGGTCGTAGCTTACTAATATGAACT
Source organism: Sitophilus oryzae (assembly GCF_002938485.1). NCBI lineage: Eukaryota > Metazoa > Arthropoda > Insecta > Coleoptera > Curculionidae > Sitophilus > Sitophilus oryzae. The sequence goes on along the minus strand of NW_022147287.1, from coordinate 2,022,150 downwards.
TTTTTCTTGGCGGTCTCTTACCGTTTTTCAGAAAAACGGAAAATAATTTCAACATTGAATTTTTCTTTATTTCGGCCCTATAAAGTAATAATTTTACTATATTTTCATTATATTATAATTTATCTAAAAGCCATACTTGATTGGGGATAGAAAACTGTCCAAAATTTTACTGAAAAACACTTTTCTTAACAAAATGACAAAGAAAATTGAGACCAGATGGAAGTTTGACATTTCATATATCCTTCTTTCTCTCTCCTATGTAATGAGACAGACAAATATATTCTAGACCTAATCTAGAAATTTGAAAATTTACAACGTTGCCGTACCTATCTTCTATTTTTTCGGGGATTAGGCATTTTAAATAAATTACAGATTATGAGATCTGACAATAGTTAAATATACCTACCTATATCCACAAAGTTACACAGAAGAGTTTTGATTACATTGGTTTCAACTTCTATGCGGAGGGTGTTAATCTTTTCTTGGTATAATACAACAGAAGATTAACACCTTCCGCATGGAAGTTGAACCAATGCAATCAAAACTCTTTCGTGCAACTTCGTGGTTATAAAGAGTCAGATCTTGTTGGTAAAATAGCAGTTATGGGAAGGAGCCCTTCTTTTGGCGACCGCCTTTCGTAATCCCAGAATGAGCGAAAAAACACGCTAAATTTAGGTTTAGCATTTGCAACGTTGCTTTAAATGCCAGAAACACATAACCCAACATTTTCAGATTGTTTACAAATTTATTTTAGCAAATTTTCCTCTATTATGCATAGAATTGATTAAAAAAGTAACAGAAAATAGCAAAAACATTGTTTATTGAATACCTAACAATATATGTGCTAGAAAACCTTAAAAATATGAGAAATTAAGAAAAATTTGATGTTGAAATAGTTTTTCGTTTTTCTGAATGAAATCTACTACTAAAGATGCGCGTCATGTAATGCATTGGCATTACATACTCTGTTCTGTGGAATCCATCTATATTAAATGACCTGATCATGTAACGTTGGAAACATATGCCTTCAGTTTCCATTTGTTTTGTAAAAATTATTAAATTATCCATATATTTTATAAGTTTTTTTTGCATTACATAACACACGTTTGGTAATTTTAATGCTAGTACGTGACGCAAGTCATGTTAAACTACGACATTACATGACCTATGTCATACAAATGACAGAAGCAATCTGATATTGATTTTTTTAGCATTACATGACATATGTCATGTAATGCTAAAAAATTCATCATGCATTTTTTAGAGAAATTTCAATAAATAAAATATAGAGAATTAGTAAAATGTAAAAAGAACTGTGATAGAATAAAACACGATAATCTATGGCATGTTGACAACACTGTCCTATGATACCGATGTATCCGCGTCATTTTATACGGTCCAAGGCGTTGAGTCTTTTTTCAACTACGCGTTTTATCACCTCTGTCCTTTCCTTATTTTCTCTTGTCGGACTTTTAGTTTCGTAAGCAACAAAAATCGTATTTATATTTTTTGTATTTATGTGTAATATTTATGACTTTTTTGTATAGAGCTAGTTTGGAACAGTTACAAATATGGTCATATTTTAGTACTTCTTCAATCGCGAAGTTTCTTATCATTGCATCAAGTTTTATTCATGTGATAGATTCTAGATTTGATGATTAACTTATTTAATTATTTATAAATTCTAAACATAGATCAATTTTAAAGACAATTTTAAAAAAATGTATAGGAACTGGAAATGCTTTATAAAATTCCACTTTGTATACAGTATATTTGTAATTATCCAAACTATCGCTAAATAGAGATGTGGACGTTTGATCATATACATTGTCACATTGATTTTTTTGATATGACTGACAATATACAGGGCGTTCAAAAATATGTCGTTATTTTCCGGAATTTTATGTGTATGTACTTAGTTTCTAGTGATGAGAAAAAACATGAGTTAAATAAAATAACTAGGCATCTGATCTAATAAAATTATTCAGATTTGTATGTATATCGTGTGAAGTAGTTAGAAAAATTCCTTAAAATAATGACATATTTTTCTGGAACTTCTTTGTATATATTTTTGCATTTAGAAAGATGATGGTCATCTCCAATCAGGTCCACGTTGTGTTATTTTATATGCTTTAAAAGTTTTTTTGTGTAAACCATTTTTTCGTTGGAATTTTCAATTTTTATCAATTCTGTTTTAAAGTATTTTATCTATTTATTCTTAATTATAGAGTAAAAAAAAGGTTTTACTCTATGAATTAAGCGTTTTATGGTGTTTTCTCCCGATCGAATAAGTCAAAAATATAGAGGAAGTATTGCGAAGTTTTTATCGGTTGATATTACGAAATGAAATTTTGTAATAATATCAATAATACGTAAGGCAACGCAAAAATAAAGTACGAGCCTTAAGTGTAAAAATAATATTTGTACTTTTCGAGGCAAAGGAATTAAATTCTCGCTCATTTTATATTAAAGAAATTATACAAAAGACTTCTATGATTAAGCTGAAAGTATTTTACATCACTTGTTAAGAAGAAAATAGTATTTGTTAATAGGGAGTTTTAATTGATTATTTTCAATAATAAGGATAAAATGTTTAAAAAACAAACTGGCTAAATTACTGCCGGCGGTATAGATAATTGGTGAAAGAAAGACCGCCGTTAGATATTTGTTAAACCGAATACCGCCCGAAGTTGTAGCCCAGCGGTTGTAGCTAAATACCGCCGAGAATACCGGCGGTATACTTTTTAAAAATCAGAAATACCGCCCTTACTTTACCAAATTTTATGTGTTACTGTTTTTCCCAACGTAAGTTCCACGATTAGGTACTACTGTCAAAATAAAACATTTCATTGCATACAAAAAATAAACATTTTTGACATGTATGCAAAATAAGCAAACAACGAACACTAAACTTTTTTATCGCCTAATCAAAATGTAAGGTTATGTTATCATTTTGATTTTTTTTCACTCTTTTTTTTTTCGTTTTTCTCTGTTTGATTAATAGGCATCTGACTCTGCTTTGAATATTTTGATTTTTAAATTGAATGTTTTATATTTTTTACAATTTTCAAATATCAACGACAGTTAACCTTGGTTATGTTATCACTTGGGCGGTATTTGATTTTTTTAAATACAGTATGCCGCCGTTGAACGGCTTTTATCTGTCATGTTAAGTGCATACCGCCGTCAATAACATTTTAATTCAATTTTCTACCGGCGGTATTATATTATGACGGTATTTTTTGTGTATACTAACAATACCGCCGGCGGTTGTTTAGTCAGTGCGTTTAAAAAATGATTTCAGTTGTAAACAAATTAATTCTGAATTTGGTTCCAAAGAAACTAGATTTTTTTCTTGATATCTTATCTTCTTAGGAATTTTAAATGAGATAAATATTTTTAAAACGCAACAAAACTTACGGCGATGAGTGAACTAAACAAATCCTAAAAAAAAGCACAATTTTAGAACTGCCACCTTTTCCAATGTTTGTATTCCAAAAACTAAAATATATTTGTGTGTTTGTTATAGAATTCAATGTCCGTGGTTATATATATTTTTTTATTTCGTATTTTACAATGCATACATTCCTGCATATGGATGAAGTCTCAATATCACAACAGTTATTGTTTATTGTAATTTCTGTTAAAATTGTTAATCTCTTATTAGTTTCTTTATCATCAATTTAAGAGGTTTAAAAAACGAAACTTTATACACTCAGAAAAACGGGCACTATATAAATCGCATCTTTTTTGTATTAATTTTTAGCTAATTGTTTAAGTTAAGAACGTTGTTTATACAGTTATAAACATATACAATATTTTTTGTATTATACACTGTAGTATATTTCTTATAGTTAATAAAATTTATTAATAATAAATTCATGGTGTTTAATCTATTATACCTATCTAGAGAGAGAGAGAGATTTATTGCTTTACATATTTAAAAATATACAGGGTGGCGCCTCTCATACGCCGGCGCCGCGGAAGCTCCAAGGAGAACGGCAGTTTATATCGAAATGAAATTTTGGCAGCATATGTAGGTTAACTGAAAGCATTTTATAAAAATATATAGAATTATACAGGGTGTCCCCAAAAAAAGTTACACATCAAAGTTGTGTTTTTTCTAATGGAACACTATATATTAATTGATATTCGGATTCTAAGAAAAATAAAAGTGAGTTTCATTAAAGAAGTATATACCTAAAATCTAACGATTTAGACATATTTCACGTTTTGTGAAAATGAAGAGTAAATTTTAAATTTCGATAACAGCTACCTAAATTTTAGTTGACCTTGTATAGCCTGATATTTAATTACAATAACTATTGTATGTTAAACCAAATTGAAATTTGACCCGAAAAGCTATACAGGGTGAAATCCAAAATTAATATGGAACATTATTCACTTTTAAAAGCACAAGTTACTCCTTTATTTTAAATAGGACACCCAGTACATTTTTCCGGTGTTCAATGGGGAATTTATACCAAGGGTCGGCATTTCTGGTCTTGGGTGCCGATTTTCGTGTGTATGAAGAGTACGGTAAACACGCTTAGTAAAATAAGATGTACTGAATAAAGACAGAAGGCAAGTATTTTTCCATTCCGCATGGAATCTAGCGTCAAATTAAGTGATTATACAGGGTGAGTTTCCTACGATGTTCTCTATGGATATCTCGGAAACTACTGGAGATAGAGAGTCGGTTAAAGGGGGAAAGAATTGCAGTTTTGTGGGGTCATAAATATGCGCCTTTCAGATTTTTGAAAAACTCCAAGGCTTACTAGATATTTCGAAAAAAACAAATTTCGGCTATTTTAAAATTGTCCCTAACTCCATTATAAGCTATTTTAGACAAAAAGTTTTCAGATAAAAGTTGTAGATAATCACATCCTTTATGAGACTGTGCCTCCTGTTTTCTTTTTAAAGCCTGTCATTTTTGACATATGACACAAACATATGTTTTTTTAAATGGAAACCATAGTTGGCCATGACTTCATAAAATGCGCCATTTTTTAAGCTTTTTAGCGATATAAGCTATAATATGTTTTCTTCGAAAAATTACAGAGTTATAGCCAATTCTTATCATTTTTAAACAATTTCACTTAGTTAGCCATGGAAACAAGTTTAATCGTCTTTGCTCTCAGAAATGTGAAGCTGTCACATCCAAACTTTGTAAATTAAAATAAACAAAAATTGTAAATATGAATTTTTCAAATGAAGAAAAGCGTGTAGATACTCCCGCATCATTAGAGTGATTCCTTCCCCCCCTCATAATGAAAGAAATGTTAAAAATTATTTATATCATAATTATGCAAACTCAGGGATAGAAAGAGGTGGACCAATTGTATGGGCCTCCTCAATCACCTGACCTATCCATTTTAGATTTTTTTTATGTGGTATGGTAAACAATAAGGTTTACAAAAGAACTTGTGAATTAAGAGAGGCACTCGAAGTGGCGGTACGAGAGAAGTTTAATTAAGTCGACCAGTCCTTCTATGAGAATAGGTAGTAATTCAGTTTTAAAAAGATGCAACTCTCAAAACAATGGCGGATTTTTTTAACATTTTCTAAAATAACTTAAAGTGTATGCAGTGATATTATTTTTTAAGTTTTAGTTTGTGTAATGTAAATTGTAAGGAACCGTTTAGTAATATATTCTAACTTTTTATAAGTTTGATAAATCATAATAGAATAAGAATACCATGCAATCCAATTGAAATTAATCAAGAAAGATCAGAATTGGCTATAACTAAATGTAACGGTTAACGTATCCTCGAAAATGTATGGTCAAAAAAGTTGAACCAATAATCCTACACGCTTTTCTTCATTTGAAAAATTCATATTTACAATTTTTGCTTATTTTAATTTACGAAGTTTGGATGTGACAGCTTCACATTTCCGAGAGCAAAGACGATTAAACTTGTTTCCATGGCTAACTAAGTGAAATTGTTTAAAAATTATAAGAATTGACTATAACTCAGTAATTTTTCGAAGAAAACATATTTTAGCTTATATCGCTGAAAAGCTTAAAAATGGCGCTTTTATGAAGTCATGGCCAACTATGGTTTCCATTTAAAAAACATGTTTGTGTCATATGTCAAAAATGACAGGCTTTAGAAGAAAACGGAGGGCACAGTCTCATTAAGGATGTGATTATCTACAACTTTTATCTGAAAACTTTTGTCTAAAACAGCTTATAATGGAGTTAGGGACAATTTTGTAAAATAGCCGAAATTTGTTTTTTCCGAAATATCTAGTAAGCCATGAACTTTTTCAAAAATCTGAAAGGCGCATATTTATGACCCCACAAAACTGCAATTCTTTCCCCATTTAACCGACTCTCTATCTCCAGTAGTTTCCGAGATACCCATAGAGAACATCGTAGGAAACTCACCCTGTATAATGAATACTTCGTATTTTTGCTCTCTCCGACTTACTAAATTACCATAGCGATTCACTCTTATACATGTAAACGCCGACCCAAGGTTTTGCTTGCCAGCAGGGTATATCTTCAAAATATTATTAAGGTTGCCTACCCCTCAGACAAAGGATATTTTAATTTTTATGATTTTGCGTCAAAAGTTATCTCTTGATATTTTGTCGAATTCGACCTCCTTGTTGAGATAAACGCAATTTGATTAATCACAAATAATAAAATTAAAATAAAAACAAAGTTAATAAATTATATACCGTATGATCGAGAAAAAACGGCGTCAGCGATGGCTGTGGAATGATGTTCATTTCCCAGCCAACTGGACGCCGTTTTTTTTCGATCATACGGTGTTTTACTTAATTTATTATTAAATGTTATTACTATTAGTTGTTATTACTATTGATCCAACCTACAGCAATTTCAAATAAAAAAAAATAATGGTATTAAAGATAATTATAAAAAACCTAATTTTTAAAAAGTTTTAACATCCTGTAACTCTAAAACTATGCATTACCATACCCATGTTTATAGGAACCATAGGCTTAAAATAAAATAATAGGAACTGTTTTTCATATTTTTTGATGCAGGAATCAAGAAGTACTTATCTAAAACTTTCGCAAGTTAATGATATTTGTTTTTAAAGGTTGCTATTAGACTTGGATCAAGGCAAATTAATAAAATTGCCTTTATCTTATTAAGGCGGCCGAAATCGAGAAAATTTAAAGAGAACTTTTGATCTGCATTAAACTGCTTACAGTATTTCGCTAAGAGAAAAAAGTCAGTGGCGTACATGATTTTATATTGTGAATATATCAACACTTTTTTAGCTTTAAAATATGTAGCATTTATAGTAACTTTCACCCCCTTAAATTTCATTCGAAACGCTAAAAGTACTTGGAAGAAAATTATAATAAATCGAAAAAATATTAAGATTAACACCCTGTAGCTACGAAACAAAGCAGAATCGGACCTATGTTAATATGAAAAATAAATCTTATTTTCATAAAATCTCCCCACGAGAGATGGCACATGTTTTTTGAAACACCCTGTAAAGGCAGTCATTCGTTTCAACTGACAGGTAAAACGTTAGCTATAGACGGGGCTTTAGACTGTAGAAATAATACAAACATCATCATATATAATCATTTTTATTCTTAGACAAATAATCTATAAAATATAATATAAACAATGTACAAATACACCTATCACTTTTAACGCTAAGAAATGTTTTTAAAAGGTATCCATCCCATAACTTTCTAATTAAATTACGTCAGATACATCCTCTTATAACAAACCTAAAATATTCAATACTGTTTTCAATTTCACAAAGTTTCTATATTGCATTAAATGATACTCGATCGAAAAAAAAATCGGTGTCAGAGTGACCTTTTAAATGATCATTTCCTGTAGGGAAGACCCCTAACGTCAATTATTAGAGATTAACAAATAATAATATTATTCATTGATTAAAGTCAAATATTACAGATACGATCCTTTTTAATCTAGGGTAAATCACCGCCGTTTTTTTTCGAACATACTTTATATACGATTTAGTACCAAATTACAGCAATAATTCAGTGCGAATATAGTACAAAAAATAAAACTTATGTTCATTATTATTTTACCTATGAATCTAGGATATATACACAAGGCATCAGATTATTATTTTAAAGAAATATAATTGAATTGTGTCTTATACACTATACGATCGAAAAAAAAACGGCGTCAAGTTACCTTAGAAATAACATTCTCCTTTGCAATAATTTTACTCATAAAAATGTCAACGATCGCAATTTCTAAAGCAACTTCAACTTGTTTTTTTTTCTCTTCGATCATATAGTACAATTTGTGGATATTTTTTTGGAAATTTTATTTAATAGGTCAAAAACTATCGAGCGACTGTCATTAATAAAGTTGAAGTGAAATAGTATTGCCAGGTGTACAGAGTGTTCGATTTTAGTTGCAATTCAGGGTTATATCGCTTATTATTAAGAGAAAAGACAGAAACCATAGCTGCTTTATTGTGAAACCAAAGATGTCATAAACAAATGTCAAGACTGTCGTGGCCCATATTCGTTTCCATGATACAGGATGATTCTGAAAATGCTATAATTTAAGAGAGAGAAATGTTATCTTTACTAAAAATTGATCAAGTGCGAGTCGGACTCGCGCACGATGGGATCCATACCATTCATTATCTATACGACATTAGACACTATATTATTATAAACTTTTTTTCCGATTTAGCTGAAATTTTGAATGCGCGTATAAGTAATTTAAAAAAAAATGAAGAAATACTATTAAAAATTGTATTAATCAATAATAAATATGTAAAAATATGTAAAAATTATAAAAAACGATTAAAAAAAAGTCGCCTCGACTAGGATTCGAACCTGCCTTACTACGACTCCAACGTCATAGCAGCGTAAAGTCCAACCGCTTTAACCACGAGGCCACCAAGGACTTGAAAGATTCTATGTAAAATTCTTACTTAAAAGATAATGTTTAGTGAAAGTACTTTTTTATTTATAAACATTTATTTAATTCTGTTTTTAGTATTTGTTCTTATAGCGGCAACATAGATACATTATTTGTAAAAATTTCAACTGTCTAGCTATAACGGTTCATAATATAGACCTTTGTGACAGACGGACGGACGGACAGCGAAGTCTTAGTAATAGGGTTCTCGTTTTTACCCTTTGGGTACGGAACCCTAATAAAAAATAATGAAATGAGATAACCCTCATTAACAACTAAAACGGAACACACTGTACTGTGATGTCGGTTTCCTTTATTCATGTAATTAATACCGACACTGTAAAGCTCTTTTTGTATATACAGTGTGTCCCGGATTGTCTTTACAAGCAGAACAACTTTTTTATTATTAACTTTTTGAGAAAAAGGCATTCTTCATTAAAGTTTTCGCTTGTCCTAAAATGGTTAATATAATAATCCCGTTTTTTTATACTTTTCCAAATTTCCATACCGTGTTACAAAAAAAAGTTTTAAAAAAATATGAAATTATAGTTGAATTTTTTTGAAATTATAGTTTTTTTGTTACATCCCTTGGTTAATTTTTAAGAGCAAAATGAACTTGCCACCAACAATTTGCAATTTTTTCAATTATTATAATTTCTTCTTAAAGTTATTTTTCAATATGACAATACTATGAACTGCCCATCATGTTCGACGTTTGGGAAATGCTTGGTAAGAGGTTTAGAGGTCGCGAAGCGGTACCAGCTTCATTAAATAAACTTCGCTTGGTTCTTAAAGAAGAATGGGAAAGCATAACGCAATATGATATATGCAGCTTCAATGACAGTATGAACGGACGTATACAGGCAGTTATAGCAGTCAAGAGAAGCAATGCAAAGTATTAGGGTATTTCTTACCATTTTGTTTGTTTGTATACTTGATTATAATAGATGTTTTCTTTAATATCGTTAGTTCTGTTGGCGTTATGAATGTTTATTAAAACCAGGACTGTATCGTTAGTAACACTTTTTTAATTTAGTATAGAGTATCCAATGCAGCGTAATAGGACGTTACGACAATGGTCACAAAAAAACCATCTCGTCATATTAAAAAATTACATCAAAAAGTAATGATAATTGAAAAAATTAAAAACTCTTAAAAATTAACCAAAGCATGTATTGACATGAATCAAAAAACAAAATGCTCAGGAATCGTGGTTCTGACCGTAAAATTATATTTTAGGAAAATATAATAGATAATTTATCTACTTATTTTATAAATAAAAATATTCTGATATTGAAGTTTTTTTAACTTGTGTTATCTGCTTTTAGATACACTCTATATGAATAATTTTTTGGCATATGCAGAATGTACAAAGCTTTTTGTACCATTTAGGACCATACGTATGATTAAAAATGCATATTTTTCGAAAAAAACGTCGTATTTTCCTTAAAACAAAAACAAAAATAAAAAACCAATCAAATTGTTTTTTCTAATTTCAATACAGATTAGTCGTACTTGGTAAAAATGTCGATTTTTTAAAAATTGTAAATTTGCGGTAAAAAAGATTCTTAACCAAATTTTCACAGTCTTATAATAAAACACCCTGTATACGAGAATTCACTAAATATATTTTCGAAAACCACATAGCATCTTAATCACAATAGATGCATCTAAAACCTGGTCCAAACCGCATCCAAAAATCTTTTTTAGTTCAAGAGATATTCAACTTTAAATTTACCCTAAAATTTTGCTTGTCCCGATAATTATGTACGGCGGTTTATTTGACAAAATTGTCCACAAGTACTAGTTAAACGCTTCTCTTCACTTCACATACGCCAGAAAGAAATCTAACAACTAACCTGTTTGTTTCACTTATTTTTAATGGCCAAGCCGTAAGGGGAATCCCCCGGGTTCCGAGCGTCGACGCATCGGCCCGGAACGAAGCGGTTTGATATTGATTGAGATCGATTCGGTTGCCCAGTAGTAAAGTGTCGATCCCGCAGATCCCGCACAGTAAAATCCCACAACTTTGATCCCGCGGAATCTCAGAGGGATCCAGCATTTGCGGGATTGCATTCCCTAATATGAACATATGAAAATAGGGCTAAAAATAACAAAAATATAGCACTTTAAATTTGAGCAAAATTTTCTCCGTTGCCTTTTTTTGCATCTGAGAGTTTGCATTAGGAAGAATGTATTATTTTCAAAAATTAATAAAAAAGTTTTTCCTGTTTTAAAGACAACCTAGGGACATACTACATAGTATCAAACAATGTTCTATTATTGCACGCTAACAAAATCAGCAATCCCTTAAAACGATCTAACAGAAACAATCTTAACTTAACGCTAATCAATGTTTAAAAATTTCTCTTTCAATTCGTCCGAACATTCGCGAACACTTATAATCAACTTCGAATTTTCCAATATAACTTCCTTAATATGATTACTTTCTTTTTTATAACCCTCCAGTATATTTTTCAGTTCTTGGCTCTTCATATTCCTCCTACCTTTAACCACGTTGGTTTTTTTGGAAGAGTCAAAGTTATTCTTAATATAATCGTTAAAATCGACATTGTCGATAGAGAGCTTCTCGCCGAAGTCTCTCAGTTTGTTTTCGTATTTTTCAACATCAGAGGCCAGGATTTCTGTTTTTAAATGCACGTTCTGAGCCATTTTGTACCAGTCGCCGAAGTTTTCCGACAGGGCTTCGTACTGCGGGAAAACTTCGACTTCCAAAAGATTTTTCACTCGATTGATGGTCTGGGTGATCTTGATTCTTTCCAGTATGTGAAACTGCTCGTCGTTGTATGATAGAGTTCGCGTAGCTCTGTCTCGGACAAGATGTTGCCAAGAGTCTCTGAGGTGCTCTACTTGGGTGCGTGCTCTATAAGAAAAATAAAAAAAAACATTAATTTGCAGTGTTCCGTATAAATGAAAAAAAAATAATGATCTTCTGCAAAGTATACTGGGTTATTCACCACATACGACACGGAGTATTGTAACTAAACGATTAAATTTTTACAAATTTAATAGTCCTTATTAGAGCTACAATTTAAAAATATTTTTACAAGATACAGAGTGTCCCAAATAAATAAAAAATGTTATAGTTGTATTTTTTTTTTTAAATGGAACAGCCAATGTATTTATTAATTTTATTTTTATATTGATTTTATTAAACGTGATTAATAAAATTGCGTTTATCTAATCAAGATCAAAATATATAGGGTCTGGCAATAGTGCGTCGGGCATCTGTAGCTCCTAGAATAAAAAACTTGGGAATTTTGTTTTAGTGCAAATCTACAGTATGTTCTAGGATGTATTTCAGGAAAATAGATAAGAGTAAAGAGAAAAAGATATGAGTAAATATATTTCGATAGTTTCAGAGATATTAATAAAAAAATAAAAAATATGTATTTTTCAGCTGTTCTGAAAAATTATTAAAAATACAAGAACTGTTCTGAGATCAAAAATAAATTAGGTATTTACTTTGGATGGTCTGTACTTACTTTACTATAAATATGGTAATCGTAAATCATAGAGGATGTTCAAAATTTTACGCCAAACTTACTAAAACATAAAATAATTTTCCTTCGTTTTTTTTTAATGAAACACCCTGCGTATTATTTTTTCAATAGATGGAGAATTAAAAAATGAAAATTTTTTGTATTTAGAGAATTTGAAGTTTTTTAACGGTTTCGCAGATGTTCGCGGTTTTTATATTTCATATGGCATTTTCCACAATAAATTTTTATCAAAGCCACCCAATGATACACAAAAACTCTCGTATTTTACCATTGAATGCGCCATATGTAATAATACTGCGTGTATCAGCAAAACTATTAAAAATTTTGAAATACTTTAAATACAAAAAATGTTTAAAGAAAAAACAAAGAAAAATATTTTATATTTCAGAAAGTTTGGAAATTTTCCTGAAATACATGCTTGTATATATTTAAACAAAATTTTCACATTTTTTATTCTAGGAGCTACAGATGCCCGACGCACTATTGCCGGACCCTGTATATCAAAATAAAACGAGATGTAATTAACGAAATATCATGGTAACAACAGCTATTTTCGAAACGTCTAGGTTTACTTATTTCACTGAGATTTATGAAAAAAAAGTCCTTTGCCTCGGGTCCACATACCGCCACGTTTTGGAAACAGTTCAAAACGAAACGAAATTGAAAAAGCCAACAGGAAACGTCAAAAAAATCACCCCGCGCCCGAGGGACAAACCGAAATAGGTCAAGACAAGCAGAGATAAACCGAAACGCGCCAAACTTAAGCGACACAATGCGACCTTGATAGTGATGTGCAGGTCGGAAAGTGCCTCAGGGAACGTGCCCATGTTCCGGGAATGTTCCGGGAACGTTCCTCTAAGGTCGGGAAAGTGACTGAAATTCGGAAAAGTAGTATTTTGATGCCGAGTTGGAATATTCCTCGGAATATTCCCCACTTATCGGGAACTTTTCTTAAATTTAGGGAAAGTAATCAAAACACTGGAAAAGTTGTGAACAGGGCACGCCACAAATAAAAAGAAGAAGAGAAACTAGGTTATAAACATAACCTAAATTTGTTTTCTTTTATCGACTTGTGTTGCTTCTGTTGTTATTTATATATTATTTTGTTGTTATTAAATATATTTTGAAAGTTATATTTTCTTAACTTTATCACTTTTCTGCTTTGGAGAATATTTCCGGGAACCTTCCCGGAAAGTTTCCAATTTTTCATAACAATTTTTTCCATTCCCATCATTATCCAGATTTAGGGAACGTTCCTGGGAACGTTCCCAGGAACATTCCCTCAAAATAAGATTCCCGGAATGTCCCCATCTCTAGACCTTAACCTGTTTCGGTCTATTCTCCGTGTTTTAAAGTTAACAAACTTACCTGGCAGGCGCTAAAGTCTTTGAAGGACATTTCAAATCCCTGCTCATCGTATCCCACTGTAGTCTAAGATTGTTCTCCACGCTGTGCTGCTTGTACAATCCATGCACTCCCACCGCCACAGTCGTCGTAAAATCCTTACTAATACTATCTAACTCCGCAGCACTATTAGATTTCAAACTGTAATTGCTAATTTTCTGCGACATCTCGAAAATCTGAGCAGTTTTCCTATAAATCTGACATTTCTCCAACAAGTGCTGGAGCTGCTGGTGGAGATCTTTCAAATTACCATTAATATATTTCGTTAAGTTATCTACAGTATCACAAATTAGTTGGCTATATAGCGAGAATCGTTCTACTTGTCTCTTAGCTTGGTGTCCGATGCTACAAGCGAACTTCGCCTGACTAGCGTCATTCTCCACCGATATCACTGTGGAAAAATCGTTAAATTTTGGCAGTTCTTGAAACGGAGGAATGTTAACGTTGTTATTCTCTTTATTGAACAGGAACAAGGGATCAGTCTCGGCCGTTTGAGGGAAACCACTCGCGTTTACGTACTCCTCAACTAAATTCGTCAGGAGTGAGGTTTTGTAAAGCAAAATCTGATTTTCCTCGTTGATGTCCGTCTGTTCGAAAATGTATTCTTGCAAATGACGGTACGACTCTTTAGGGTCAATATAGACTTTGATAAGAGTGGACTTGTTGATGTGAAATATGTTAACGGCTTTTCGGGCTAGTACGGCGTCGACTTCGCCGAAAAACTGGTCGAAGCTCCAGATTTTGTGGTGGTCGGCTTCGAGAAGGCCGGCCAGTAAGGGAGTGACGATTTTCTTAAGTCCCACGCTCAGTTGACAGTTGACTGGAAGTTCTCTCTTCCACTCGATGGGGCCGTTCTCTTTGGTCTGGATTCCGGATATAACCCCGCTTTCCTAATGAAATTGAGAATAAATTAATAAAGGATTAGTTTTCGAACATTCGTCGCCTTCTTTTAATAGTGTTCAATAGGGTGGGTCAAAAAAATCGACTATTTTTTTCACTTTATAATCTGAAAAATAGGTTGGTAGATACGCCAAAAAAAATCTCTCTCCAAGAATGAGCTGTTAATTTTAATAGTAAGGTCCTCCGCCTTTCAGTTTTCTATTTTTTTCCAAAGAAAAATTATTCATATCTCGGTATAAAAATATATTATAATATGAATATTGAATATATTCAAATATTAAAATATTTTTTGTTTAAAAACCGGTGAGTTTTTCGGAAAAAGTCTTAAGCACGTATATTTTATTTTGTTGTTTTACATATTTTAAGATTTTTTTAAAATTTATACAGGGTGTTTCATAAAATATGACCATTGAATAATCACGATACTGCTTAAACTGCTTGGCGTTTAAAGCTGATTTTTGGCAAACGGATTGACTGTATGGGGTGTAGAGGTTCGATAAGGACGGGTTTCTCGAATCTCAAATTCCAAGGGGTAAAAACGCCCCTCACATATTACAATATTTGTTATTTAAAAAACGGTTAATCTTTCGGGAAAAAGCTTGGACACGCATAATTTATTTTGTTTTTTAACATATTTTGAAATTTTTAAAAAAATCATACAGGGTGTTCCAAAAAGTTGGGTAATTGATTAACCACGATTCTGCTTGACGTAAAAAGCTTATTTTTGGCAAACGGATTTTTCGAAAGTCAAATTCCAACGAGATGAAACTACCCCTCAAATATTACCTCATGCTGACATAACTGTGAGAAAATTTTATTCAGTTTGTTTGTTAAAATTAAGAGCCCTTACTTGGAGATAAATTTTTTGCGGTGTCTATCAACTATTTTTCGGAGTATAAAGTAAAAATAATAGTCGATTTTTTTGACCCACCCTAGTGTTTCTATTGCTGTTATGAAATTTATATACATATAATTATTCAAAAGAAGAGGCATGTGGTGATTTATTTTTGAAATCAGAAAATAGGGTATATTGTTTTATTAAGAGTAAAAATGATACTTTTTGTAGCCAGACTGTACGTTTGGCATACAGGTGAGACACAAAAAGTCATTTTTACTCTGAATAGAACATGCTATTTTTTTCAAACGTCACAAATAATTTTTTAAACAATTTTAAACGTTCCAAATAGTATAAAAATATTTAAAAGTAATACCTTGTATGTAATTATATATCGAGAAACTATGGTTACGCTCGTTGAATTTGGCACTTTATGTCAGTTTAATAATATATTTTCGTACTTTTGTGTTTAGGCGTTAAATAGTACCTTTGAATAAGAAGACTAAAAAAGAAGCATATCAAAAATCTTAAGTCCACCGCGATGAGACTCAAATATGGCCGACTTAAATTCCGGTTTATGCTTTGAATAAGAAGACTAAAGGAAGGAGCATATCAAAAATCTTAGGTACACCGCGATGGGCCTCAAATATGGCCGACTTAAATTCCGGTTTATCAGTGTCGTTCTAATTTTATTTAAAAAAATGTAAAACTATGATGTAGGGTAGACGTGGGGTAGACTCAATAATTTGTTGTTTTATTTTACGTTGTGAATAAATGTTGGTAGTTATTAAAATTGTTATAAAAATATATAATTCTAATAAAAATAGATAAGTTATAATCAGTTTTTATTACCACAAACATCCGATACGCTACTGAAGCAGGTAAGTCAAATTAACGTATCTAAATTTTTTGACATCTAATCTTTGACAAGTAATAAATAAAAGCTAAAATGCAAGAAAAATATATAATTTAGTTAATTTAAGTGAATTTCATAAATGATCGGTTTACTACACGTATGTATATTATATAGTCACTTACTAGCGAAAAGTTGTTCCATTATTTCACTCAATTTTTGCCGAGATCTACCGCACGCTACACAACCAACTATTTAGAGTCTTTTTCGATAAATCGCGATAGTGTCACTGTTAATTTAAGCTCTGCCACAATTTCCATCTAAATTTACTACCTTTATACAACTATCAGTAGTAGAATAAATTATAAATAACATAAAATAAGCTCCGTAAAGACTGACAAATCCACAAAATTTCAAATAAAATTCAAATTTGTCAAATGAATCGTCAAACAGAACTGTCAAGGATCCCCACCCTAGAGTCCTTTTTCCGCCCAGCATGCATGAATACATGGATAGCATTATGCTCCTTCCTTAGTCTTCTTATTCAAAGAATAGTACCAAATGATCGAAAAAAAAACGGCGTCCAGTTGGCTTGGAAATGACGATCGATGACATTTTCCATATAAAATGACAGCGATCTTCATTTCATAGCCATCGCTGACGCCGTTTTTATTCGATCATACGGTATATTAAACAACGAGTTTCGAAAACGACGTTTTGCACACGAGTTCGACAGTTTGTTGGCTCGAGCCGCAGACAAGAGCCACAAGTCGAACGAGTGTACATAGAAGTTTTCGAACGAGTTTTTTACGCTATTTTTTCTACGACTACAAATTAGCAGCAGGCTCACTCAGTTTTTGCCAGTTTTGTGAAATAATTTGCGATGTAATGATGACACTTTTCTGACGGCTGCGTTGCGTTTGGCGTTTCAGCTAAACATTGGAGGTTAAAAATGTTAAAATTGGCACATGTCGTGTGCAAAATGACACACAACAGTTTGCAAAACGCCAATTTCAGATCGAGTTTTCCGTATGTCAAACTGCATTTTCTAGGCTAGTCGTAGAAAAATTACTTTTTTATATTGTCAATCACGTCGCAAAAATTAATACTTTTGTGACGTTTGAAAAAAAAAGTTATTTCACACTTCTAATATACAGTATGTACCATTTCAAAAGTATATTTAGCATTATAATTATATCTTTGGAATAGAAAACATATTATTCTATTTAATTTATAATCAAATTTAATATAAAAATTAGTTTGGGCCACTTTGTATTATACAAAGAAAATTGAACTACATTTTTTGTATATATTCCTAATATATTAAAATATGAAATAGAAATCCTAATTCTCTAAGCATTGATTCACCCTGTACAGGGTGGGTCAAATTCGACGCTTTTTAATGGAAACACCCTTTTCTATAGGAGATAGACGAAAACTAATATCGGTGTCTGGAGCTCAATTTTCATCAAAAACATGATGGTGAAAACCGCACATCAATATCTTTTACCGTTCCGGAGTTACGGGGTGTTTTTCAAAAATGTGCATTTTTAACAAATCGCTGTAACTTTTTTGCTGTGGAAAATTTTATATTTCTATGAAAACATTTCCAAAGCACCTTTTTACGTAGAATTTAATGGTTTAAGTATAATTTCTTTAAAATTAATAATTTAAGAGTTATCAACAGAAAAAGTGATTTTTTATTTGGGACACCCTCTATATTTTTAATTAACTGTAAAGAATTTAAAATTACCTTTCCAAAAATATAGCACACTTGATATTTTGTTATAATCCCCTTCGAAATACAGAATTTTTAAAAGTTCGCCACTTTTAACTAGTAGGCTTTGGACCCCTTATTGATGATATGCCCTTAATGGAACTCGAAAACATATTTTTCCAGCAAGACGACGCACCGCCTCTGAACGCTGAAGCTATCAGCAAATTTTTGCAGCTTATTTCAAGAATAATTGAATAACTAACCAAGACTCAGCCGTTGGCCGTCGAGGCCGCCTGACTTAGTGCCCATGGATCTAATCCTATGGATATATTTGCGGAAGAATAAAGGTTCCTTATTCCGTATAATCTAGACAAGAATTAGAAATACTTAGCAGTTATGAGAGGGTATCTTTCACCCCTACTGAGTTTATGAATTCCGCGAGAAATGTTCAAAAACTGCCCCGTCTGTCCATAACAGAAGACGGTCGATATGTCGAACACCTGTAGCAAAATCTCATGACTTGGTTTGCTATTTATATTTATTGTTATTAGATATAGTTTAAATGTGTTGATGTTGGTTAAATATATTTTAAATTGTCATAAAATTCTGCATCTCTCATAACAAATATTATTTTCGTTTTAATTGATGCTCACAGCTTGAATTTTTTGCATTATAGCCGGTGCCTTTCAAAGCCTACTCATTTGAAGCGGGCAAATTTTTATATACTTTATACCTCGAAGAGGAATCGAGCAAAATATCAAGTGTGTTATATTTTTGTAAAGGTAATTTTAAATTATTTTCAATAAACTTAAAATATACAGGGTGTCCCATATAAAAAATCAAATTTTCTGTTAATAATTCTTAAATCATTAATTTTAAAAAAAATTATACTTAAACCATTAAATTCTACGTAAAAAGGTACTTTGGAAATGTTTTCATAAAAATACAAAATTTTCCATAGCAAAAAAGTTACAGCGATTTATTAAAAATGCATATTTTTGAAAAACACCCCGTAACTCCGAAACGGTAACAGATATCGATATGCGGTTTTCACTATCATGTTTTTGACAAAAATTGAGCTCCAGACACCGATATTAGTTTTTGACTATCTCCTATAGAAAAGGGTGTTTCCATTTAAAAGCGTCGAATTTGACCCACCCTGTACATTACCAATAAACGGTAAACGGATAAGAATTACGGTTATTAACCCTTAAGTACCAACACCCCGTCTCACAGACGTAACGTATTAGCTGGACATATGACATCTCCCCCCTCTCCGCTTCTAATTATCATCCAGCTATGTAATTTCAATACGTATCAAAACAAGTTAAAGGCCGGCAGGGCAATTTGCGAAAGTGTGTAGTTTTCCTAATATTTTAGTTCAAACTGTCGATGCCGTCTGACAGACGGAGTGTTAGCGTTAGAGATGAGCGATATTTCACGAACTGTGATTTTTTCAGTGATATTTAAAAATCACATATCACGATCGTTACTTTTTTTGAGAAGAAAGCGTGAATTGATATGTGATTTTCACACTATGCAAACGAGCAAAAAGTCGACAGACTTGTTAATCCGTTAAGTTATTTAATATAACATAAACAAAATGGAAATACCGATACCGATTACTATTGCCGGCCACCTCGCTTTCGTTTAATATCGCTTTTTTTTAAACTATAAAGGGTGATGGTACATTTTAGGTACGTCGTCAATCTTGAAGTTATTGATGTAAATTTGATATTAATATATTCTACAATTAATGTTTTAACGTTTTAAGTACGGATCGTACGAATACTCGGCTAAATCTTTGAGATTTGAGTTCACTGCAATAAAATTATTTATTTTTTGAGGTTAGAAAAACAATTACTCTTAAATAAACAAAACAAACCCGCGTCCTTGCAACCCGGCAAGTAACCGATAATAAATGCAACTTGACTGAATACTGGATAAATGAATCAAACCCAAACTTGTGTGTCTCAAATCTAAAAAAAAGTAGATATAAATAAACACGTGAGTATTACGCCTTAACTGGGAACGGGGCAACGGGGACGGAGCGACAAGACTTGTTATTGTTATTGAAACTGTGATCACATCACGTTAAAAAATCACTGATATTAAAAAATCACAGTAACAGATATCAGTGTGATTAAAAAATCACGATATCGCTCATCTCTAGTTAGCGTTAACGTAAGTTTTTTTTCTAATTTGTGGAATGAACTAAGCACTTAGTAAAAATTGTGAAGTATGGCGAGCAAAATTATAAGGATACTCTTCTAAAGTAGTTTGAAGAGACTGGCAGCGATAATACCAAAATAGTGACATAGAATCCGAATGTGGCAAAAATTTGGTATAGAGAGGGATCATAATTCTGAATTCGAATTAGAAGGTAAAAAACGGTTTTTAACTAATATCTAATGGTATGTAGCTTTGTATGTTTTGTTATAGATGATGAAAATATGGATGTGAATGATCAGTAGACTAATATCGAAGAAAGTGAAGAGAGCAATTTGTTTGAAATGCGCAAAAAAGTGTGTCGGGAACAAGCCCATCTTTAGGCACTGTCATTTTTTATTCTTTATATTTTATTTTGCTTTGTTGTGCTTAGTAGATATCCATTTATACGCTAAATATAATAATAAATATATTTTTTCATTTTCCTTTCGTTTTTTTTCTATCTCTATGAGAAACAAAGATATGTCAAAAATCCAAAACTAGTACTTTTATTTCAAAAATATACAACATGTTTGCATAATATAAGCATTCGATATTTTTTTCCTGTAGTTTTAATGCTAATGATTCACCCCACTTACAAAAAATCTGTTAGACACAAACAAAATATGTATTTTTTTAATGCGTCTCTCAGACGGTCTGTTAGTATAGGCGGGATTATTTCAATATGTTAGTACTTAAGGGTTAACGTATATAGTAGCGATGGGAACTATCGAATGAATTAGACTATCGAATGGTTACTGAATGAATGATTTCAACTATCGAATGGTTTTATTCAAATAAAATCATTCATTCATTTGTATACTAAAGCATATGTGACAACCTCGCCGTGCGACTAAATGGTTATCGTTGAGCCACGACTATCGAATGCTTTTGATAAATGAAAAATGAAATTTAGTATTCGTTTGATTTTTTGTGTGCGTCAGTGCATTATTAGTTCTTCCAAATTTTTATAACTTCACCTTATAAATACTGTGCTATTTTTGCGTTTATTAAAATATTTAAAATACTAAAATAGTAGTTTTTTTAATTGACGATTGTGTGCGTGTGCAGGTGTCAAATTTTTCCGAAAATTTGTGTGATTTTCTGTAGCTCGATCTTTCAATTATTTTATTTTATATGGTATTTATGGTCTATTTTTTAATGGGAAATTTTGAGAAGTAGCAATTTTTAAGAGAAATGAGATGAACTTGAAGTTTTACACGTGCCAATTTAAAAAAAAAGTTAACGATGTTTGTATTTTGTTTATGCTAATTCTCTTACATGTAGTTTTTTGCGAAGAAATATTTCATTTATTTTTTAATGTAAATGCCAGTAAAAGTAAATATTATTTTTTAATAATAATGTAAAGTACCCAATATAAATAATTTTGATTTCTAATTTTTCATTTATATTTTCCTTCCATTACACTGCATGCTTAGAAAATTAATAAATGTTTATATTTCATGATTTTAAAGTTTGTTGTTAATATAACAAATTAGCTCTGTAATTATTATTATTTAATAAACCAACGATGCCAAAAAATTTAGAGACTATATTATTTTTAAATAGGATCTAATATAAATAATTTTGACTTCTAATTTGTTGTTTATATTTTGCTACTACGTAAAAAAATGTTTATATTAAATTATTTTAAATTTTGTTGTTAATAGGTATAACAAATTATTACTGTTATTATTATTTTTATTAAACCAGTCTTTATTAAAAACATTAAAAATCATTTTCCTACATCCGAAATATTTTATTATCTAACCTAACCTAACAACAGAATATTAATAAAAAAAATGCAAAATATATAGACATACTATCCGTAACTAACTAAAGCCAAACAATAATATTCTTTGCTAATATCAACTAATACCAATATATGGCAACAGCGCCCTTCATAATGTATTTTCTGTGTAAATACTAGCACCTCAATAAAAAAATAATGTGTCCTTATCTTTATATGACTCCGCAAAAAATCAAAGATGCCGGCTTCTTTCTAGCATTGCCACCGACCGCTGTCGGGTTTCTCGGAAAGAACCTACGTCGCCGGGCGACAACTAAAATCCAGTTAATATTTTATTATAATCGATCCTGACGAATAAATGAATTTCATAAATGAATGAATTTTATAAATGAATGGTTTTTGCTGCCGAATTACTAGAATACAATATTTCAAGGCAGATGACGCATCTATTCGATAATTTTTATTCGAATAGTTTTCAACAAATGTTTTTTTACTAGCTATCGAATTATTCGAATGAATTGCAACTATCGAATGTTTCGATAGTTCCCACTACTAGTATATAGTTAAAATACAATAATTATTACTATTCTATAATGAACAGAGATAAAAACAATATTATCTTTTATAATGCTATTAAAATTCTGACATATATAGTCCCCAAAAACTTTAATATTGACTTACAAAAAAAAATTAAGAGCATTTATCAAACATTAAATGACTCATTTTATATAAATAACCATTGATATTGTATGAACAAAAAAATGTAATCAATACAAAAGAAATACCTATATAGCATAATAAGCATAATGTTGAATTTTATGCCTTAAAAACTTGATCCTTAAGGTAAGTATAATATGAAGAAAATGTGGATAGTAAAGTAAAACATTAGATACAGGGTCCTGCAAAAGTACTTTGAACATCTGTAGGTCCGATAAAAAAGAACCTGGACATTTTGCGTAAATGCATACTTGAAGGATACTAACTCCTATGTCAGGAAAATATTATAGCTTTTACAGGGTGGCCCAAAAATACGAGTAAATCGGAATGTTTTTTTTTAAATGGAATAACCTGTATATTATTGTATTTTTGGCATATTTCTTAATCACTTTACATAGCCTAAGATATTATTAAGTTTGTATTATTTATAATTTCAGAGATATAAATAAATATAAATGAAAAACAAATACTTTTCAGCATTTTTAAAAACAAATATATTAAAAATATAAGTTATGACCTGAAATCAAAATTACACTAAGTACTTACTATAGTTAGTGTGTCCTTTTAATTTATTATACAGTGCCGGCCAAAAGTGGAGAAACTTAAATTTTACAATGCATTCCACAAATACATTTGCTATTGATACGCCAAGTATACAAATGTTTATAGATCTTGACAATAATTAATAAAAAAGAAAAACACTAAAAATATTTTTAGAAAGAATTTACTCATAAGTAAAATTGTTTATTTTTATGGGGACATAAATGAAGAAACTTTTGCTATTATTACTATAAATTCAATATTGCTTGTGTGAGAAAGTTAATATTTTGTCAGTATTTTTGTAGTTTGTCTTTGAAATGCCTCGTGGTATTAATTTATCAAATCAGGTAAAACAACTGCTTATTAAAAAATACCAGGAGGGAGTCAAGCAAGTTGATATTGCAAGTCAGTTAAAATTCAATAAAAGTGTTGTTTGCAAAGAAATAAAACTGTACCAAGTAAGAGGATCAATTGAAAGTAAACCTAAACCAGGACGGCCCAGAAAAAGTGGAGCTGCCACCGATAAATTAATAAGAAGGTGTTCTTTGAAAAATCCATTTTTTACTGCGGTCAATATAAAAAAGAAAAATCCACATGTTTCAATTTCTGTGAGGACTATTAGAAGACGCCTAAGTGAAGGGAAACTACAAGCCAGACGCCCTGCCAAAAGGCCGTTTATTTCAAAAAAAAATCGACGGTCTCGTTTGGATTTTGCCATAAAACATTTAAATTGGAGTTAGGACCAATGGAAACAAGTGCTATGGTCGGATGAAAGCAAATTTAACATGTTCGGCTCCGATGGTATGAAGTGGGTTAGGGTCCTAATAACGAAAGATACAATCCTAAATATACTACGCCAACTATCAAACATGGGGGTAGCAACGTGCTTGTGTGGGGGTGCTTCTCTGGCCATGGGATGGGACCACCAAGAAGAATAGAAGGAATTACGGATCGGTATCAGTATCTGGACATTTTAAGAAATACGATGTTGCCATTTGCTGAGGAATCGTTACCTCTTGTTTGGAAGTTTCAGCATGATAACGATCCAAAGCATACTGCAAAAATCGTTAAAGAATTTGTTGAAGCAGAACAAGTGCCTGTTATAAAATAGCCAGCTCAGAGCCCGGATTTGAACCCCATAGAAAAATGGGAGCAACTAGAACGCGAAGTCAGGCAGAAACACCCGGAAAAATTTACAAATAAAGATCAATTATTTGCTGCTCTGTCACAAGCTTGGTCTGAGAGTTCAGAAAATAATATTAGGTCTTTGTTGGAATCGATGCCGATGATTGTTCTAAATTCCATGTCAAACTTTATGAAATATAAAATAATTTTTCTTCCCTGTATATCAATATTTTGATGGGTGGAGAGGCAAATATAAACATTTTTTTTTAATTTACACATTCGCAAATATTCGCTGTATTATTGCATATGGCTCTTTGAATGGTAAAATACCAGACAAACATCATTATGTGGCTTTGATAAACATTTATTGTTGAAAAAGCCATTCGCAAAATAATACCGCGGATATCTGCAAAACCAAAAAATGTTTATTTTTTAATTCTCCATCCAGCCAAGAAAAAATATTGGGGTGTTTAATTAAAAGTAAGTACAGATCAACTGTAGTAAATGCCTAGTATACTTTTGATTTCAGGACACTTCTTGTCTGTTTAATAATTAAAAAAAAGCTGAAAAGGCTGAAAACTTTATTTTTTATTTATTATTTTATTAATACCTCTGAAACTATCAAAAACTTAGTTATTAATAATTTAATATTTATTAACATCTCTGAAACTATCAGAAAGTTAAAAAAAATAAAGACGTTTATTATTAATATCTTACGATTATCTAAGTTATCAGAAAAGAAGCCAAAAATGCAACAATAAACAGGTTGTTCCATTTAAAAAAATGGCATCCCTATCCATTCACTTTTTTTTGAGCCACCCTGTAGAAGATAAAATATTTTCCTGAAATACATCGTAGTACATACTTTAGGTTAGCACTTACACAAAATTCCCAAGTTTTTTATTCTAGTAGCACCATATACCCAACCCATTTTTGCAGGACACTGTAATTTTTTTTATTTTTATGTAAATATAAAGTATGAATAAATCCTATGGCCTTTTGTAAACTTAAACTAGTTTTAATGTAATTAAGATAAACAGAAAAAAAAAATGAAATAAATACACAATCCTAGGAATCAAAATAAAAAAAGCTGTTTTGTAAACATGCCCTATAGTATTTTCAATCGGATCTTGACTATGACAGTTCAACAAATTCCATTGTAAAATCCCATAAAATTTGTTTATCTGTCATCAAATAAACCACACTTGATCTTGTCGTATATATCTTATTTACTATCAATGTAGAAGTAGATATTTTATTTCTATTGCATTGCCAGAATCACTTAGTATAGGTAAAAACCAATTATTTAATATATAAATCATACCTTCTTTGTTGTAATGTGATGCATGGTTTCCTTGTTCCTTCTACCACCATAGGGCCGAAAAGGTAAATTCCCCGTAGCAACATGGTAAAGAGTCACACCAATAGACCACAAGTCAATTGTAGCACCAAAAGTCTTATTAGCATGTTTTCTCAAAACTGCTCTCTCATACATGTCTGGGTGAAGATACTCCTCGGTACCATAAAGAGATACAAAGTGTTGACCATCTTGTAGTTCTCTGGCAGCACCAAAATCTGTCAACTTGTAAACAGTTGTTCCATCATCTTTAATAAATTTCATGATGTTCCCTAAAACCAGTAAACCTATAAATACATTACTTAGATATTAATTACCCAAGAATTTACCTGGTTTTAAGTCTCTGTGTACCAAATTATTATCCCTCAAATGTTTCATGCCGGCGTACAAATGAGCTAACACCAACAAAAATTCCGATTCTTCCAGTCCGTATGTGTTTTCTGGATCATCCAATATATTAAATAAACTGCCGCCTGTGCAAAGTTCCATGACAATGACTTTACCTCTGTTTTCTTGTTCTTCTTCAATTGCCAGCAATTTAACAATGTTTTCATGGTTAACTTTCCTTCAATAAACAATTAATTACATACATATAAGTTTTTTAATCATGCGTCGTGTTAGATTGATTTAATTTATGTACCTCAGAACTTCGAATTCTCTAATTTGGACTTCTTGCGGACGCAAAGTTGATATGTGATTGAAAGTTTTGACTGCTACTGGTTCGCCATTAACTTTGTTTACTCCTTGATGGACTGTTGCCGTTGCTCCTTTACCCAATATGCTGGTGGTAGACCAGACATAATTGGCGGATCCCCGTAAATATGAAGACATCGTAATGGTGGCTTTAGGATATGCAATAAACAATCTCCTTAGTTCAAAACTCGAATATTCTTATCTAAGAAAAGATTATAACACGTTACAAGGTACATAACAATTGGAATTAGATGTGAAATCGGATTATTTCGACAAATTGGAAATAGTCTAAGGATATTTCACAAGTTTCCACTTCGATAGTTGGCAGATTCCAAAACGAAAACATTTACTTTACGTTAACGATAAAAATAACTAAACATAACCTCTAAATAATCAGACGATTGTCAAAAGGTTGTCAAACAGTCAAACTAGGCGCCACAGAGCATAAATGAAAAAGGTTCCAAAGAAATAGGGATGGGTATTTATGAGTGCTTTATCGATTTTTTTAATTTATGGCCGAAAAAATCACTCCCCTCTCATGGGCGCCATAAGGGTCCAAATTTATTTATTTACTTTTGGCAACACTGATATTTCAATTTTACCTTGTGATTTTACCAGTACCACCAGTACAAAAAAAAAATTAAAAGAAAGAGATTTTTGAATATATTTTTTTAATATAAAACAAAAAATATATTTTTTTAATATGAATTTTATTTTCAGAGTTCTATTAAACTAAAACGGGACTATTATCAATTAAGATCATTTTTTTTCCTTTTCACGGCAAAGTTGAGGTATTTATAAGCATATACTTAGTAATAACAGTAATTCATCACCTCTCTGGAATGATTTTAAAAAAGAAATTTTCAACATCAATCTTATATTTTAAATAATAAGTATAAACTTTTGGTAAAACTTATTCTGTTATTCTTATTAACTTTGTTTCTTCGTATAATTATTTGAGCGTATTTAGTATTTTTTAGCTCTTATTAGCCCTAATATGGGACTTAAACGTTGAAAGCAGTAACTATTAAAAAAAAAGGAATTAAACAGTAATACATATTACCTTTGTTTCTTTTGCATAATTATTTGAGCATGTTTATAGTATTTTTTAGCTCTTATTAAAATGAAGATGGGATTCAAACCATGAAAACAGCAACTATTTAAAAAAATATACGTAGGAATACTCATTAATAATTTAAGGTAGGTAGTGTGTAAATAAGAGGTTAAAAAATAATATAAGTTCTCACCGTAGCGAGTAGCTATTTCAAAAACCAAAATAATTTGGCAACTGCTACTAATATCTTAAATTTTATCTTCTACTCCTATCCATGCCCATATATTCATTTCTTTCTTCCATTTTCCAAGATTTTCTTGACTTTATGGTGAAGGAAAAAATTTCCGATAAATATTCCCTAGAAGTTTGATACAAAAAAGAAAAAAGTATTAGTATTGATATAATGACTATAAAAAAACAAATATAATTATAAACTAGAATTTTGTCTTATAATAATAAATATTATGGTTTACCAAAATAACTCACAAATTTGCCACATATTAATACGTTTTTTTTTCATAAAATAATTTCTTACTTGGACATCCAATATATTTTATTTGTACACTTCAATTTCGATGCAATTTATTTTATCTAAAAAATAAAAAAAAACATATTTAAAAATCTAGAAAATTATGAAGCTGCAAGAAGATACTTTCTTACCTGTAGTCATCATCATTTTCAGCTTGTTCAACAAACACTATGGTGTAGCCTCTCTCACATATTTAGATAATCTCTTTGTAGTTGGGCCCATTGTTGTCTATTGTTGGCTATGCGAGCTCAAGTTAATTAACCCCGGCTAATTTCCTAATATCATGGTCTTCTAGGTCTCTTAGTTCCTTGTGTGTACCATGCTGTAATTTTTCTGGCCCATCTGTTGTTCGTCCTTCTTGCCAGGTATCCTGCCTATTGCCACTTCAGGGATTTGACTTTTGAGGGTCTTTTGTCGTATCCACTCTATTCTTTTATGGTCTCTCTTGGTTATTCCCAGCAATTTCGTTCCATTGAACGTTGTGCGACCTACAGTTTCCTTATGATGTCCGTTTTAAGTGTCCAGGTTTCGCCTGCCTAGGTCATGACTGGTAGTACACATTGGTCGAATGTTTTGTTCTTTAGATAAAGTGGCATTCTGGATTTGAATATGATTTGGTTTGGTTTGGTTATGGAGCTTCTTCCATAATTACTCCATGCTAACATAATTCTTCTGTTGATTGCGGGTGGTGAAGATCCCGAGCTCTGTATTAGTTGTCTCAAATATATTTATTATTCTACTATGTTGTGCTATTCATTGGAATATCTTTTCTGTCTACTAGTTCGTTATACTGGGTGTCCCACTAAGAATAGCTCTCGGCTGTATCTCGGAAAGTATTAGCCATAGGGCTTACGGAAAAAAATATTTATAACTAAAGGGGCTAGGAGAAATTGCTGGAAATTACTTTCAAGTTTGTAAAACAGCCGCTAGGGGGCGCAACTGCTATGGCAAATAAGAAAATAGAATTTTTACAAAATTTTGCCTAGATAATGAGTACTATAAATAATAGCTTCATAATCTTCAGTAAATTTTGGATTTTCTTTGTTAGAAACATTTTCCCCTATCTGCTAAAATAAAGTGGTGGAGGAAGGTTAGATCTATCTTTATATAAATGTTAATAACTCCGGACTGGATGATCAGAATCCAACAAGCGAGGGCTCGTTTAAAAGAGCGTTTCTTACTCTATATAGTACCATAAAAATAATAATAATAAGGTTTTGAACGTAGCCGCTAGGGGGCGCTTTCTTACAATCTAACAAACATAGCGCGTTTTTTCAAAAAAATTAAACACGAGAATATATGTAATTTTAGCTGATAGTAAAGAGTAGTAAAAGCTTAAAAAATCAGCGAAAACCGCATCTTGATATCTTCTTTCAAGCCGAAGATATTAGCAAAATTATAATAAATACCAAAAAATAAGCCCTTAATTACCTTATTTATACAACACGGTATCAGTAGCCCTCTTGATTATGCCCATTCTAATAAAAAAATAAGATAGAAACAGTTAGTTTATTTTAAAATCCATTTTGGTAGATAGGGGAAAATGACTCTAACAAAAAATATTCAAAATTTACTGAAGATTATGAAGGTATTACTTATAGTACACCTTATCTAGGCAAAATGGTGTAAAAACTCCATTTTCTTATTTTTTGTTGCAGTTGCGCCCCCTAGCGGTCGTTCTACAAACTTGAAAATAATTTCCAGCAATTTCTCATAGCCTCTTTAGTTATAAATATTTTTTTCCGCAGCCCCTATGGCTAATACTTTCCGAGATACAGTCGAGAGCTATTCTTAGTGGGACACCCTGTACATTACTTTAGTTTTTGCTTGTAGAAGATACATTAATTTTGAGACCTATTTTACTGCTGGCTGTATTTAGTTCGTTAATTTGGGCTTTTAGTTCTTCAGGAATATTAACAATTAGAACTATGTCATCAGCGAATCTTGGATGTTAAGATATTCCCCATCTATTTTTAATCCGTCCAGTCCAGTTGACGGAAGATTTCTTCTAGTGTTGCTGTAAACAGCTGTGGGGATATCTCGTCTCCCTGTCTAACCTGTAGTATATATTTTTTACAGTCAATATTTTTTTTCACATTCAAAATTTGTCTAATATCTTCACAGCACTCAACACTACCCTCCCAAAAATTCCACATATAGCGCCCTGAAAAAAAGGATATGCAACAACCAATCCACAATACCTACATTGCAGCTCATACAGAGAACCCTAACCTACTCCTGTAAGAAAATAAACCAGACTTCGATATGACCCTGTCAAGTTTTGGACCTCAAAAATTTAAACTTGAACTAATGATGACCTCAAAAAGTCCTAAAAATTTCTACTGCGCTACTAAAAAACTCGATTCCTTTTTCTAGGCCCTGGAATCATACCTGAATTTGAATTGAAAATACAAAAATAAATTTAAAACATGTAGACTATTTGTATTGAAAATTTAGTTATTGAAATGCTTAGATATTGGCATGCGTTTACTCTAGAGTAGTAATAAGTAAAAGAAAGTGAGTTAAAAAATTAGGAAGTTATAGAGAGTTCATACTACACCTACACGTTTAATTTAAGAAAATAAACATATTATCTGTTAGATATTCACTAGATTTAAATTTGACTAAGATAATATGAAGAATGATATTAACTATAGTTAATAAAAGTTTTTTTTGAAATAGTTTAAATCATAGAGAATCTAATCCCAAATAACGTTAAAAAGAAAACACTAAAACAATAAAAGACTTGGAATCCTCATTATCTCAGCACCCTCGATTCAACATTACAGAGACTAGAATATGATGATTAAGTATTCTATTAAATTTAGTTTAAAATTACAAACAATACTGCTAATACTAATAGTAACCTAGAAAGTCATAAAAATCTCTTCTACACAACTTAAAAAACTTGATTCCTTTTTTCTGGGGCCTAGAATTATATCTGAACTTGAATTGGAAATATAAAAATAAATTTAGAAAATTTAAACTATTTGTATTAAACATTTAATTGAAATGCGTTATTGACATACGTTTATTCTAAAATAGTAATAATTAAATAAAAGTGAGTTAAAAAAATTAAGAAGTTAAAGAAAGTTACCTACATCTACACGTTTAATTTAAGAAAATAAAAATAACTGTTAGGGGTTTTCTAGACTTTAATTTGACTTAGACAATATGAACAGAGCTATAAGAACATCAAATACATTCTTAAAAAAGCCGATAGACAAAACAACCCAATAAACAGACTGATACACATAACAACCCAATGGACCTCTGCTGCTTTCGAGAGGAAAGCATGTTCTTTGCTTCTGTGGTAGCCCCCACAGAGGACGTTAGCCCCTGCAGAAGTCAACCCAACGTGCTTCTGTGAGGACGCTCATACAGGGGACTTTAGCCCCGGTAGAGGTCGACTCGACACTCTGCTTCGCTTCTGTGAGGGGCCCCACAGGTGACTTTAGCTCCTGCAGGACCGCGCTCACGCCATCTCCGGGAAAATAAACGAACAACCAAATAAACCAGGAAAAATTTTTAAACAAACTTACGTTTTTTGCAGAGCGCTCCCCACGATGTGCATCCCTTGCACAAAAAATATACGCTCACTAACCTGAAACAACAGAAAAAATACGTTAGTTAGAAAATATATAAAGAAATAAATCTTATAACATACCTGATTTTATCTCGTTCCATGCTCTCCATATTACTGTCCTTTTCCAGTAAATCTTCGTTCCAGACCTGCACCAATCGTCGTGCCTCCTCAGAAACAGCATTAAGGACAAGAGTACCTTAAGGCAACAGTTAGTGAAGAAGGTATTACGACTGAGACCTTGCACATCGGACATCTCAAGGCCACAAAAATTATAGATTTGCTACGATAGGTAACAAGAAAGATTTAAGGTGTCTTTAACGAGATAAATCTGTATAGAGAATTCTAGAGATTGAATAATAATAAGTGAGGAAAATATGAGTTAATGTTATTTTCAACGAGAATTTAATTTACTCGAAAATATAACTAATGATGTGCAAAATGCATTAGTTTCAAATTATCAAATTTAAGTTTTATTATATTAAACATGAACAAAATTATAAATATTTTGAATGGTTTTAGTATAAACCTGATACCTCACACCTTTTTATAAAGTTAAATGCAATTAGAGAATAATCAAAAAAATAGTAAAATGATTATTTAATCCAATGACAATGCCCTGCAGAAAACTATTACAGAGACTGGAATAGAGTGATTATTGTTTGAAATTTAGTTTAAAATTACAGAAAATAAAAATTATGTCCTCTAGAGTTTTTTGAAAAGAACCTAATCCCAAATAATGCTAAAAAGACAACAGTAAAACAATGGAAGACTTGGAATCTCCATTGCCTTAGCACTCTCGATTCAACATTACAGAGACTAGAATAGTAATAAATGATATCCTTTAGGATTTTTAGAAAGATTCTAATCCGAAATAACACTAAACAGAAAACACCAAAATAAGGAAGGCTGTGAACCTCAATTACCTTAGCACTCCCCATTCAACGCTACCGAGACTAGATAAAAATATAAAAAATAATAATTTTTGTTATAAAAATATTTGAAAAAAAGAAAAGATTTCCTGGCACACATTTCATTAAACTTTGAGCAAAAAAAAAATGTTTTTTAATATTAAATTAAACATAATAGTGTAAAAGTCAAATTGGGTTTAAATTATTTTGAGAAATGACACCTCGAAAAAACTTAAAGATATTATTTCTTGTGATTTTTACAAACGACAAGAAATACAAAGTATTATATATGATTCGAATCAAAGAAAATATAAACGCAAATAAAAAGTGTGACCTTAAAATGTTGTGAAAAGCCTTAGAACAGCCCCAGAACCACGAACCGACGCGACCGTTATAATTATGCTTTAGAAATGGTTCTTCTACATTTCCTCTTCATCTGCATACTGAAACAACGATAAAAAAAAGATCAGTAAAGATGCCCGCGTCCAGAAAGTCCCAATAAATTCAACTCACCTTCATTCCACATCCTTTTACTGGCGATTCCTGCCACACGGCGTAAAAAGCAGTGTCATCACACCACGGGGGCAGAAGGACGCCCCTGGTCCCTCAGGAACTACGGACGGTCCCTGGAGAATCCCATTTAACGCGTCATCAGGATCGACAGAACCTGGAAATACTTTTTAGTAGCAGGACATCTAACACAGACCGACTAAATTCACAAATAACACGCGCTGCGTACACGATCATAGTTCTGGAAAGATAGAAATATTTCTGAATTAGATTTATGGAAAAGAACTGGGCAGGTGTGTGTTCAGACTTACCTCACTAACACTGACACTAGGCTGAATATGCTGGACTACGGCCCATCCCACCATTCCGATTAGACGTCAAGAAGTATGTCCCTCCCCCTCAGTGCTGGCTGTCCATCGCAGGGTAAATTTTATATTTTGAAATGAGCTCTATCGTTTTGACATGAGATTATTAGGAAAATTAGTTTAGATAAAATAGAGAGCTATGCAAACTTAAGTTTAGATACAGCGATAGAGCAGAGAAAAATTTGATGGGGCAGAGCAAAATTTAAAAAAGAAATGGTCCCTTATTCCAATCTCTTACAACAGTGAAAAGAAAACCCTAAAATAACGCCAGACTAGAACCGGCGCTATTTTAGCATTATCAATTCATTCATCTCAAAGACCAGTAAATTTAATCAAAATTATTATAAGTTTAATTTGAAATTATATAAAAATATAGAGAATAAAACAGTTTAAATCAGAGTGAATTTACTTAATTTATACGTGAATGGGAATACTAAAACAAGAAGGCTGTTACTCTTCGAATCGTAATAGTACCATCCATTCACAAGAGACCATATAAAAAAGATTATTTTAAACAAAAATTATGTTTTTTAGTATGTTTTTAAGAGAGAGAATCTATTATAATCCCATTTTAAATTTTTAGAAAGAATATTGTCTCAAATAACACTAAAACAGGAAACGCTAAAATAAGAAAGGCTGTGAACTCAATTTTTATGAGAGAGAATCTAATCCCAAATAACGCTAAAAAGAAAACACTAGAACAGTGAAAGACTTGGAATCTCCACTGCCTTAGCACTCTCGATTCAACATTACAGAGACTAGAATAGGGTGATTAAATTTAGTTTAAACTTACAGAAAGTAAAAATTATATTCTTCAGAATTTTTAGTGCGAACCTAATCCAAAACAACGCCAAAAAGAAAACACTAGAACAATGAAAGACTTGGAATCTCCATTGCCTTAGCACTCTCGATTCAACGTTAGAGACAAGACTAGCACTAAACAGTAAAATGAGAAAAGACGTGTACCTCCATTACCTTAGCACTCTCCATTCAGCACTACCGAGACTTGATAAAAATAAAAAACACGAATTTTTGTTACAATAATACTTAGCAAAATGAGTGGTTTATTGAAGATCCGATTTCCTGGCACATATGCCGTTAAAGTTTTAGAAAAAATAGGTTTTAACGGTCATAACTCCAAGAAATAGAACCTGCATAAACCGTTTAAATGGACAGACCAAAACACCGGAGAGACCCAAAGGCACGGCGGGTGATGTTCCAGTCAATTCGAACCTTTACGGAATCTTGGCCAAGCCTCGACCCTCCGATACCAGCTTGATCCTCCATTCCTGAGGACATTTGTTCCTTGGAACCCTGGCCAGACCAAAAATCACCGGGCTACAGGGCGACCCACCTCAAAAAGAATCAGATTAAGAATTTGACGGTGTCGTCGAGAAAAACCATTCGACAACGGTTTGATATTTTTCGAGTAACGAGGCAACCCGGAAAACAAGTTTATATGCCTGCGTTTTTCAGTTTGAAGAGGAGAAGGAAAAATATAAAGACTTTCACTAGTAAAAGCTTTATATTGGTGGTTAATTAGCAAGGCGACATCGGAGGCTGAGAATAACCACATAGTTTTATGACGTTCCGATCGGACAATTTAACGTAACGTCTTCTGCCAGATTCCCCACACTCAAGGACCAGCGTTTACCTGCCCTTTCCGGTCCAAGAGTGCCAGATGATCCCAACCCACTGCGCCCCTTTGCAAGCCTCCTAGTCCTCTAATTGAGCTGAGCCCCACTCCCCAGACACCCTTTACGTTTAGGACAACAACCCGGCCCCATGGGATAGCCTGCATAGCATGATATAAGCTTACGCCCGGTAATGGAGCGGTGAATAACATACCCACTGGCAGACTACAACGCAACGAGCACCTGGGAACCCCGGCCTGTTACCGGGGCTGTAATAATATGCGAACGAATCCAGGGCGAAACAGTCCCAGGCCTCCGAGAC
Source organism: Sitophilus oryzae (assembly GCF_002938485.1). Classification (NCBI taxonomy): domain Eukaryota; kingdom Metazoa; phylum Arthropoda; class Insecta; order Coleoptera; family Curculionidae; genus Sitophilus; species Sitophilus oryzae. The sequence goes on along the minus strand of NW_022147287.1, from coordinate 1,986,711 downwards.
TGGCCCCTCGCGACAGTCCCCACAGCCCACAGATTGCATCGCAACCACCCCGCAACGCTGCTTTTTTTGTGTCTATCGATTTAAAAAAAAACGAGCACTAAAAAGTACTCGTATTTATTATAGTAAAATATACTAGCACTAAAAAGTACTGGCATTTATTAGCTACTTCATGTGAAAGATTCTTTTAAAGTGACATTAATTTAATTTAATTATACTTTCAAATCTAGAGATGAAAATCTCTGTTTTCATGGAAGTCTATAAACATTTCTTATAGAGTTTTATTTGCGTTAGAGAAAAATAGTGACACTTGTGATATTGAACCCAGACTAGGTAAAACGACGGATTAATCTAACACGAACTCAGCGGTCATGTCTTTAGAGCCTGATAGTAGAGACATTAAACCGCACGCTTACTAGCTGGGAGCGTTGATGGATTTTCACGTGATAGCATTCCACGAGCCGTCTGCATGGGTAAAGTAAGTGTAGTTTGGTAATTACAATTGTGTGTCCCCATTCGAATGCGATCTGAAAAAAGAAAAAAGAGTCTTACAAAAAGATCCCAAACAACCCTCTGGCTTTTAATAATATACAATCTTGAATAATAATCAACTACTGGAGTTGAAAGTTAAAATATATGTAAAACTAAAAATGTTATGTATTCGCGCTTCAATGAAATACCTCAGTTATAGAGAGCGTTAAAGGGTGTAGGGTCTTATTAACTTTTAACTACTCTATGTGACAGAGAAAAAATGTTTATAGAGAAAAAAGTTTCCAAATTGACTGATATACATTAGAAAAATATTTATTTACAAATTGGTTGTAGAAAAAAAATATAGTAAAATATTATAAGTTAAGTAGCTGCGTGAACCCCCTGTATACTGTATACAACCAAATAATTATTCTCAATTTAGAAAAATGTGATTTGACTATGAAAAAAATTAACTTTTCATAGTGTGAGCTGTTTTTGAAAAAGTGGGTGAATAATATTGTAATTTTGGTTGAGTTCCAAAAACCTGAGTTCCAAAAAAATTTAAATCAAGAAATTTAAAAAATTATTTTATAATTAAAATTAATTTCAAAAATAAATATAGATATAAGTAAGCCAAAAAGAACGAAGTATAAAAAATTTAAAATTACAATAAAGTAGCACTATTTTTAAAAAAAATCCTAAGAAATTATATCATTGAAATCAGCTAATATTTTTTCTTAAAAATGTATATACAAATATTATAAGAAAAAACAATAAATATACACATATTTCTGTAGAGATTAATAGTGAATACGAAAAATTAATAAAACACCAGTAAAATATTTCAAAATCTTCGTGTGATCTGTTTTTGAAAAAGAGAGTGAAGAATATTTATTGTGATTTTGGTTCACCCTGTATATGAATATAATCCTATGAATGCTGATAAAAATTGTTCCCAAGAAATTTAAATAAACATTTAATAAAAAAATTATTTAAAAAATATATTATGTAGAAGTCATTAAGAAATAGTATAAAAAAAAATAAAATTACAATAATATTTTAGGAAAATGTAATGAAATTATATCATTGAAAACAGCTAATAGTTTTTCTTAAAAATTTCTATACCAAATGTCCAATGTTCTGTAGAAATTAGTAATGGACGAAGAAATAGTAAAATATCATTAAATATTTGAAAATCTTAGTGTGTCTGTTATTAAAAGAGTGGGTGAATAATATTGTAATTTTGGTTCACCCTATATATCTATAGGTACTAAAAAAATTGTTACTAAGAAATTTCAATGGCTATTTAATAAAAAAAAAGTATTTAAAAAATAAATACAGATAGATAAAACAGATAGAAGTCATAGAGACATAATGTAACAGAGTATAAATAAAATATTACAATAAAAGTACCATTATTAAAAAAACAGCTGATAATATCCCTTAAAAATTTAATCGCAAATATCAAAAAAATAAAAATATATACATATTTCTGTTGAGATTAGTAGTGGGTCAAGAGTTAATAAAATATCAGTAAACTATTTGAAATTCTTGCCAGAAGCAACAAAAAGATATAGTTTATCAATCCCAAGCACATAGTCTCTAAGAAATAAATAAAATCAATGAATTAGCAAGCAAAATTTACTAGCTTCAGAAAAACTATCAATAACAATAAACTACCTATATTAATTTTCTAAATGTTATTTTGTTTAAATGCAACTTTTGTAAAAAAAAACATCTAATCCAATACATCTAACAAGTGCTTTTATAAAATGAATGCAAATATATTTAGAAAAAAATAATCAATGCACAATTAATAACAACAAAACTTAAAAAACAAGAAACCAGTATTTTAATTTTTAGGGTTTAGATCAGTTTCAAGAAAAAAATCAGCAGATTATCAATATAAATTTCACTAGTTATTCTTCATTAAATATTTAACTAATTAAAGCAGCTACAGGCAGATGCAACTCTGTGTTTTACAGCTTTCTAAACTTTGTTTAGATTATTTTATAATTTTATAAAAAATGAAATACATAAGAATTCTCCCCTATTATATAATATCTTTAAGAAAAACCAACTATTAGAAATATTCTTCAGAAAATTGAGTGATTATTATACATACATATATAATCACTCATATAAAGCTTTAACTTCTAAAATACTATATATACATCAAGGTATCTAAGTCTAAAAATTATTTATTTTAATACATAGTTATCCTGTGCAACCATAAAAACATCAAATTTAGAAAACTGTCAATCCACAACAAATTACATCTTTTTATAGCAAGCAGAAATTATAAAAAAGGCAAAAATTTTATACACTGCCCGACAATATTTCGACCAGTCGGAAAAGAAATGACGTTACATTCAGCCAATAGAATTGCTCTCAAGCCAGCCGCTTTTATAGGGTCCGATTTGTCGAAAAATGTCAGGAAATTCATAGGAAAATGGTCGTACTTACCATCTCTCGAGTCCAGCTAGGTCCTACCCGCGATTATGCCGTGATACCGAGCAAAATGTGTAATGGCGCACATTCACTCCCGGAGTGCAGCACGTCTGGATACAGCGCCCGAGCTCAGGTACGACCTGAACTATATGACGTGTCCAGACCCATACCGATCCTTGGCCCATTCCATCCATTCCATCCAAAGGCAGCCTGGTTTCTTTGCGACTTGAAGATCTGTTGCTGTGTTGATATCCGTCATCTCCTTGCTTCACTGGCAGCGTAGTCCTTGGATATCCGTAACCCTGGATAATTTCTGGCATAATCTAAAACAAGACAAAATATCTTTTAGTTACATAGTTCATATGTTAATAATTTTCTATATACAGAATTCCAAATAGATCATCTAATTATATATATATACAGGGTCCGGCAATAGTGCGTCGGGCATCTGTAGCTCCTAGAATAAAAAACTTGGAAAGTTTTTTTTTAAATTCAGACCTAAAGTATGTACTAGGATGCATTCCAGGAAAATACAGGGTGGGACACTGAAAACTTACAATAGCTATAATTTTTAAACCAAAAAAGATATCAAAAAAATAAAAAATACCGTTTCTATAATATCGAGGGGGAATACATATGACGTATTTTTTGAACCACCCCGACCTACCCCTTAGGAGGCACCCCTACTCACTTGAAAATCTTAAATGGCAACACCCCACTTGTGGCGTCTTTTTGGAAAGCTCATGAAAAATGCTAAATGATGATCATAAAGTTTTTAGGGTGAAATTGAAAAACTACCCTTACACGAACAATTAGGTGGACATTAATGAAAAAGGTGATTTTTTCAGCATAAGTTACAAATTCGGCAAATGAAGTATTTTTCAAACCACCCCAACCCACCCCTAGGTGGCACCCCCTCACTTCTAATCTCAAGATAGCGATACCCCACTTGTGATACTTCTTTGGAAAGCTAATTGAAATTGCTAAACGATGGTCATACAGACTTCAACTTAATTACTGGTTAGTGACAAGAAATGTAGGTGTGACAATTTGAAAGAAATTTAAAATGATAAAATTTATTTTAATAATTGCTCAAAATGACAGCCGTTTTGTTCCATACAAAAATACAAACGATTTTCAAATTCTTCTCTCACTTTTTGGAAAGTCTCTCTCGGAATATTTCGACATGCTTCAGTTCTCCTCTGCCTCAATTCTTGCAACGAACCTGGTTTTGTTTTGTAGACTATGGATTTAGTGTAACCCCACAAGGAAAAGTATAAAGGAGTGGGATCAGGTGACCTTGGCGGCCACTCGATTAGACCCCTTCTGCCAATCCATTGCCTTGGATAATATTTATCCAACCACCGCCTTGTGACAATAGAATAATGCGAAGGGGCTCCATCTTGGTGAAAGTGTATGAGGTCTTCATTAAGAGTTATAATAAATTTCTTTGTGTTCCAGCTCTTTTTTCTCGCAATGGTTCATGGATACAAAAATAATTCATTCTATTGATTTTGACACGTTTTGGCATTTTTTTTTATTTTTAGGCTCTATTTTTTTCGTTCTTTTTTATGACAGTCGTTCAGAATTTTTTATAGGCTTTCCAAAGAGGTCTCACAAGTGGGGTATCGCTATCTTGAGGTTAGAAGTGAGGGGGTGGCACCTAGGGGTGGGTCGGGGTAGTTTGAAAAAAACCTCATTTAGCTGGGTCCCAAATTGTAACTTATGCTGAAAAAATCACTTTTCTCATTAATGTCCACCTAATTTTTCGTGTAAGGGGTAGTTTTTCAATTTCACCCTAAAAACTTTATGATCATCGTTTAGCATTTTTCATGGGCTTTCCAAAAAGGCGCCACAAGTGGGGTGTTGCCATTTAATATTTTCAAGTGAGTAGTGGTGCCGCCTTAGGGGTAGGTCGGGGTGGTTCAAAAAATACGTCATATGTATTCCCCCTCGATATTATAGAAACGGTATTTTTTATTTTTTTGATATCTTTTTTGGTTTAAAAATTATAGCCATTGTAAGTTTTCAGTGGCCCACCCTGTATTTTAACATCTATAGGGTGGCCCAAAAAGTATTAGTGGATCGGGATGATTTTTTTAAATGGAAAACCCTATATGTTGTTGGATTTTTTTGCTTTTTTATCTGTATTTAGAGTATTTCAAAAATTTTAACGGTTTTGCAGATATTCGCGGTTTTATATTTAATGTGGCATTTTCCACAGTAAATTTTTATCAAAGCCACTCAATGATTTTTCTCTCGTATTTTACCGTTGAAAAGCCATATGAAATGTACGTATAATATACAGGACAGTTCTTGTATTTGTAATAATTTTTTAAAGAAGTTTGTAAAATACCTCGTAAAATACATTTTTTTATCTCTGAAATTATCGAAATATATTTACTCATCTTATTATAGGGTTATAATATATGTATAAAATGATTTGGACAGAAGCCAAAAATGCAATAACATACAAGGTGTTCCATTAAAAAAAGCATCCCGATCCACTCACACTTTTTTTAGCCACTCTATAGAAATTAGATTCTATAGAAATTAAAATATTTTTCAGAAATACATCCTCGTATATACTTTAGGTGTGGACTTAAACGAAATTCACAAAATTTTTTATCCTAGGAGCTACAGAAGGCCGACGCATTATTGCAGGACCCTGTACAAGACAAGAACATCTAGAAACATAAAAACCTAAGCAAAAAATCTCTAATAAATAAATAGAATTAATGAATTAGCAAAGAAAATTTACTAGTTTCAGAAAAACTATCAATAACAATCAATTAGGTTTACTTACAATATTAAGTACTAATAATTATTATTAACTTATATAAGTTTCTTAAATGTTATTTAGTATAAATACAGGAAGATGTAATTTTTCTGTATTTTACAGGTTCCTAAACTCTATTTAGATTATTTTATAAAATATTTATTAGATAAGTATTCTTCTATTATATAATACCTTCAAGAAAACCATCAAGTGCACTACTAATATTCTTCAGAAAATTGATCGACTATAATTTATTCACTTATATAAGGTTTTTATTTCTAAAATACTATATCCAAACTATTTAAGTCTGAAAATTAGTGAAAATGATTTATTTTAATACAGTACAACCATAAAAAAGAACTATTTATAGCAACAGAAAGTATAAAAAAGCAAACAGAAAGAAACGGAAAGTTTAACAAAATGAAGGTGGCTTTGACTTTTTTTGTTGATCTTGCGCTTCTACCGGCCGCCTTTAGATGGTCGGATTTTTTGAAAAATATCGGGAAATTCGTAGGAAAATTGTCGAACTTACCCTCTCTAAGAGTCTAGCTATGCACTACACATGATTTCCGAGCACAATATAAAAGGAAAAGGCATTTTTCCTTAAAAATTCTGGAGAGGCAACCGACAAAGATTTTACGTCGTCAACGGCCTGTCTAGAAATGACGAAAATCGACCAAAACGACCAATGATATTTGAGTTTTGGCGCTCGGTTTTAAATTTTTGAAGCTAGAGGGAGCGCCAACTCGAGCGTTTTTCTTCTGTTTTACCGATGAAAAATTATGTAATTTTTTAATTTTATGACCTAAACTTCAAGTCTAAATGAAAATTTAGCAATATAACGCTACATTGGAGTCAAAACTACTACCAGGGAAATGTAGCTACGTGTTTTCCGAATAAAATGACACCAAACAATAAACGAATAAAGCAAAATTCACAAAGATATCGCATTTTAATTACACCAATGTCCCTAATTGTTAATATCATAAAAAATAGATTTTTGCCTTAAAAAAGATTTTGAAGCTTTAAAATAGTTAAAGAACTATAGATTATCATTAAATATAGTTAATTAGGCAGTTTCGGACCTATTAAACCCATATAATTTAAAATAAAATTCAAAAATATGGTGGCGGTTCGGTAGCCTTCAGAATTTTCAATTAATATAACTTTGTTGTTCGATATTTTCCGAAATAATGCAATATTTAGTTAGAGACTTATTACATCTATCAATTATAAAACAAGGCAGTAATACCCCTATTTATAACTTCTACAAGACATTTTCTTAGTCAATGTAATGGCCAAGATTTTTTGCAGTACTATGTATAAACAGGATATTTTCTACATAGAGTTTCTGATAGAGTCTAAAAAATACAGAGTATGATGGTCATGTATTAATGTAAATTCTTGTTTGTTCATCTATGATGCTTTTAATGCACGAAGATATTTCTCCTTACCTGTACACTCCATTCTTACGTAAGTATTATATACGTACTCATTAATAATTTATTGATTCGTGTTTTAATTTAAATACAGATTTATTTAGTCAAAAGAAAATGTTATAAACACATCTTTACTTATACGGATCTAATGAATAATAAAGATATAAAAACTAAACAACTACAATTACTAATAAACAACTATATACCTACAAATACTAATAAACAACTAGCGCTATGTAAAATAATAGAAACAAAAACGATTTAAAGAAATATAGGTACAAATTTAACAACCCAAGGTACCTACTTAAAGTAATAAAATCTATGACTCAGACAACTACATAAACACTGAAGTGTATATTCAAATTTAAGAGAAAACTAGAAAATATTCAAAATCACCAGGAAAATATTAAAATATTTTGCAAAGTTTTATTTTTGTTTGGATAACCTCTCCAAATAATAATAATATCAGCTGATGATCAGCTGATAATGAGTGATGTGGAAAGGGGATGAGGGATGAGGGCAAAATTCAATGATTCCATTCTTAAATATTTTAGGGGAATCAATGTTGCCATAAGTCATTTCAAATTTATCTATGGTCAATTGTGCCCTCATGGCGTCGACTTGTCGACTATGGGGAGTGATTTTTTAAATGGAAGATGTATAGGAGTGGGCGATCCATATTATAGGTGTATTCTAGTGTATTCTTTTTACCCTTTTTAAGTGAGTTGGACCTTAACCGTAACATATACATCCGTGGAAAGCCGGCAAAAAAAACAGAGGAAAAAATAACTTATCCCTAATTATATTTACATACAGGGTGGGGTATACCCAGGGTGGTTTAACTTAATTTTAGCCACGAAGTAGATGGTATTAGACAAAGGTATCAGAGTATTTTTGAACGGTACAAAGCTTTTTACAATTTTACTCTCACAAATAAATTTGAGCGTCACTAAAAATATAGAATCAGGAGATTCCTTTTAGCACTTTAAGTGTTTTATAGAATCTGAGAATTTTAGTATTATAAAACAGATAAACAACTGTAATGACATCCATATTGTACGTATTTATTTTATATCGTTTACAAAATATCGATAGACTTTGCCCAACACTACTACATAACTCTCGGACAAGGACAGGGACAGACCACAGAAGAACAATTTGAATTTGAATCTGAAGTTGAAGTTGTACAAAACATAAAGTAATTTATTACTAAAAGTTTTAATTAACATTGCCTTCCTGCAGCTTTTATCATAATCTATATCATAGTTTTGTGATGTTCCAGTTATTTTACATCAATTAATGCTTTAAGAACTTTGGATTGAAACCATTTGACGCTGATTTATTAAAAAATGTAAGGTTATATTCAAAGGACGCTACCAAAAAACCGTTGAACTTCAATGAAATTGAATGTGACAGTTGGGAAAAGATTCTTTCAAGAGACGTAATTAGTTTTATGTTTATTTAAATAATTTGTTATAAAATAAACTAAAGGGAAAAAATGGAAGGACTAGAAAGGATTAAACCCGGCCTGTAAGTTTTAATATTTTTTTATTATTAAAATCAATGCGTTTAGATGTTGAACATAAGTGTTGTGATTTACAATAAGTGTGAAAATATTTATTCTAAAACATTTATTACTGTTTTAGCTACAGGAAAGTTCTTCAAAATAATGTTGCTTCATTTAAGGACAAGTTTAAAGATGTGCAAGATCGAATTGGAGCTCTTGTGGTAAGTATATATTTTTAGTTTGATTTTTGTTACCCGTTTGTAGTTTCTATCAGGACTAAATACGTTAATATTAAACCACACAGCTACAATATATTAAAATCTTATCGATATGTTCTATTTAGTAAATAATTGTTACCGTACATTTAAGTATGTTTGATTGTGCATAGGAAATAGTCCACAAACTGTTAAATCCAACTCTTGATGTTTACATTGTAATAGAAACATATCAGCCTGAAAAAAGCTATAATTCAATATATTTTCTATATTATGGTGCTTAATTTTGCGTATTCTATTTATATTTTGGATTAAAATTCATATGAGTATCCCATATAAGAATGTACAGGGTGTCCCATATGAGGGTTACATTATTTATTAGTAAAGATTAGAACATTGAAGTGGAAACATACCTCTAGCTGTAGAATTGGTTGTTTCTCGCAGTTTATCATGTTAATTATTTTTGGAATTTCTTTAGCCTGGAAATAGTTTGTTTTATTATTTGTTTTGAGGTACATTATTTAAGGAATTCTAAGTTATTTTACATAAAAGAGATGAATATTTTTAAAAACATTCCCCATCGACAATGGGGAATATCATCTAAAGTTGATCTGTCGATCTGTCATATTAAAATACTAATATTTCAACATCGTAGGTCCCCATCCTTGGCAATTCTGTTTGACAAATTGAGGCATTTGAATTTGATTTTAGATTTTGTAGATTTGTTTGTCTTTACTGAACTTATTTTATGATATTTTGCATTTATTCTACGATTGGTTTTATTTAGAGGTAGTAAATCTAGAAGGAAATTGTGTGTGTGTGTGTGTGTGTGTGTGTGTCAGAACTTAAATTAACGGTGACGCTATTGCGATTTATGTAAATATACATTTGTGTAATCAGTTATACAGGGTCCGGCAATAGTGCGACGGGCAGGTAGCTCCTAAAATAAAAAGCTTGGGAATTTTGTTTAAGTGCAAACCTAAAGTATGTACTAGGATGTATTTCAGGAAAATATTTTAACTTCTATAAGGTGGCTCAGAAAAGTGTGAGTGGATCGGCATGATTTTTTTAAACGAACACCCTGTATATTATTGCCTTTTTGGCTTCCTTTCAGATCACTTTACATAATCCTAAGATATGAGTAAATGTATTTCGATAATTTCAGAGATATTAATAAATAAATAAAAAAATATATATTTTTTAACCTTCCTTAAAATATATTACAATTACATGAACTGTCCTGAAATCAAAACTATATTAGGTATTTACTTTAGATGGTCTATACTTACTTTGCTATAAATATCGTAATCTTAAATCATACAGGGTTTTCAAAATTCTACGTCAAACTTTCTAAAATATAAAATAAATTTTCTTTATTTTTTAAATGGAACACCCTGTGTATAATTTTTTTTGTTAGATGAATAATTAAAAAATGAACATTTTTTGTATTTAAAGTATTTCAAGATTTTTAATGGTTTCGCAGATACACCCAGCATTTTTTCATATGGCTCTTTTAACGGTAAAATACGATAGAAAAATTATTGGGTGGCTTTGATAAAAATTTACTGTGGAAAATGCCATATAAAATATAAAACCGCGAATATCTGCGAGACCGTTAAACTTTTCGAAATACTTTAAATACAAAAAATGTTCATTTTCTAATTCTCCATCTACTGAAAAAAAGTGTTCCATTTAAAAAAAAAATCATCCTGATCCACTTACACTTTTTTGTGCCACCCTATAGAAGTTAAAATATTTTCCTGAAATACATCCTAGTTCGTACTTTAGGTTTGTACTTAAACAAAATTCCCAGGTTTTTTATTCTAGGAGCTACAGATGCCCGACGCACTATTGCTGAACCCTGTATAATTATATCCATCTTGCATTCAAGGATACTATAGAGATAAGGATAGTTCGATTCCTATCTTCCTGCACTGTCAGTTTTTTTACGTCATCTACTGACCGAGTTGAAGTTGGCGCTAAAGATTTTAGACAGTGACAGTTATTTTTGCATTTGACGGACGAGCGCACAGTGCGTTGGAAGATAAATTTAGCGGGACAAAAGCGTTTGGTTAGAAATAAGCCAAAAAATGTGTACTGATAAGAATAAATAGTAGACATTCCAATTGATAAAAAATGCATGAATATTCTTTGTATTTCGATACATTTTTATCAACCAAATTTGGTCGTTTTCTGCTCAGCAAGGCAGAGATCATACGAAAACAAAATATTTACAAATGCTTATACATTTTATTAGAAAGCCAAATTATGTTGAAGATTGCCAAAGGTATGTACTTTTCTACTGTATGTATATTATTTGTTAAAATCCTTCGTGCCTTTGTTCTGCAGATATCAAACTTACACTTTTTTTTCAAATATCGATATATTGAATGATGTAGATCTTTTGAGTTACCAATAGTTACCAACACAGGTAGTCGCAGTCACAGGGAGTTCAAGCTTAACAGGTGAATGCCCAAAAAGATTCATTTCAATCGGATAGTATAAAAACAAAACAACTCCATCAAAAGGCACTGAGTTTAAAAAATTGTCTTAGATACTTAATATATGAATTTACAATTACCGAGTGTTAAAATTAAAATTAAAATATCTATCTTATTTATTATTTTCAAAATAAAATATATTTTTTTAAAATAAATTATAGAGGGTGTCACAAGATTACAAATTAATTTAAAAATAACTGCTAAAGAGTTTTTTGATATCATAATTTTATGTATTTGGCAATAGTTTACAATACGGTTTTTGTGTATCATGTACGAATAATATCATAGTTTTATTATCTTGTATTTATTTATTAATAAATTAAGTTGTTAATAAATAAATAAATTTAACCATATAGTTGCTATATATTAGACCATTTGCTACGTTCTTAGATTTTAAGTCCCAAACATTGCTCTTGAGATTTTGTCCCGCTAGAATAACCATGCGCCGCACTGTGGAGCGCTGGTCAGCGCGTGACGTAGCATTCCACGGCGACTACGACAGCGGCGATTTGACGCGATCGAACAGTCCTTTAGAATATATACAGTCCTTGTCTTGCATTTTCCCTTTTATTTACTACTTGTCAAAAATAATTTAGATACGTCAATTTGACTTAGGTACGTATTTTTATTAGAAATATATATGTTTATCTTTGAATAAGAAGACTAAAGCCGGAGTCTCATGCATCCGAAATCCGATGGTACGACATCCGAAATTTGAAGTTATCCTGTGAAATAAAAAAAGCCTGTCACATACAATCCGAAAGTTCGTTCCGAAATTTGACAGTTTTGGCATTTAGACCTGTCATTTCCTATCAACAGTATCAACATTATTACATGTATTATTGGAGAAACACTTATAAAAATAACTTCCTCGCCAAATATCCCGAAATTGACCCTTTCCCACTAAACTTGTTTATAAAAACCAATGTTTTCAAAAAAAGTGAGGTTAAAATACACACGATATCGTACAAAAGTTAAACAAAATTTAACTTTATACGACGTCGGACGATTAGTTAAAAATATCGGATAAAAATTGGTGTCAAAATATTTCGACCAATAGGAGCACCGCCGGATCGTCGTGTCATCGGATTTCGGATGCATGAGACTCCGGCTTAAGGAACGAGCATATCAAAAATCCTAGGTCCACCGCGATGGGACTTAAATATGGCCGACTTAAATTCCGGTTTATCACTGCTGTTCTAATTTTATTTAAAAAATATAAAACTATGATGTAGTGTAGACGTGGGGTAGACTCAATATTTTTTTTATTTTACGTTGTGAATAAATGTTGGTAGTTATTAAAATTGGTATAAAAACATATTATTATAATAAAATAGATAAGTTTTAATAATTATTTATTAACACAAACATCCGATACTCTACTGAAGCAGGTAAGTCAAATTGACGTATCTAAATTCTTTGACATCTAATCTTTGACAAGTAGTAAATAAAAGCAAAAATGCAAGAAAAAATATATAATTAGTTAATTTAAGTGAATTTCATAAATGCTCGGTTTACTACACGTATGTATATTATATACTCACTTACTAGCGAAAAGTTGTTCCATTATTTCACTCGATTTTTGCCGAGATCTAGCGCACGCTACACAACCAACTATTTTAGAGTCTTTTTCGTTAAATCGCGATAGTGTCACTGTTAATTTAAGTTTTGGCACAATTTCCATCTAGATTTACTACCTTTGTACTACTATCAGTAGTAGAATAAATAATAAATAACATAAAATAAGCTCCGTAAAGACTGACAAATCCACAAAATTTCAAATCAAATTCAAATGTGTCAAATGAATCGTCAAACAGAACTGTCAAGAATCCCCACCCTAGAGTCCTTTTTCCGCCCACCATGCAAAAATACATGGATAGAATTATGCTCCTTCCTTAGTCTTCTTATTCCAAGATGTTTATAATAAGTTTCGAATAAAATTAGAACGGCACTGATAAGTCCGAAGAATTTAAGTCGGCCATTTTAGGTCCCCATCGCGCTCGACCTAAGTTTTTTTTATATGCTCCTTAATATTTTTATTTCAAGTAAAGAACCAAACAGATGCAATACTACTTATTATATTACCTCTTCGATCAGCTGGGTAACAATTATGAACACGAACATCGTTTCAAAAATTGTCATTGTGCACCAGAAAGCATCCCAATAGGTAGTAAAAGCATCGTTACTACTTGAATGTATAATTTTATCTGCAGCAATGATGGCCATACCAAAACTGAGGTTCAGAATTAGTAATGTTTGGAAGGTGAAAATGTTATTGATCATATTGCTGGCTTTTACTACATTGAAATGCACCAACGCTATGCTTCTTAGGTTTTTTTCTGGATTAGTTTTGTTATAGTTAATTTTTGCATGCCTGCCGAGTACGTCAAAGTTTCCTGAAAATATCTGGTTGTTGGAATAATAATTAATTTTTTAAATGAAATTTACTAGATATACCTTTTAGTACCATATTAATGGCAGTATATTTTAATATTCTCAATCTTAATCGTGATAGCGACACTAAAGCGCTTACTGAATTTGTTACACTAGATAGTATAGTAAAATTGATGTAATATTGGGCGATATAAAATACACATTCATAAATATTATCATTTCTGTAGAAACAAACTCCAATACTTATCAGTATTAAAAGGTTTACAAGAAGGAGCTTTGTAGCAAGGAGGTAATGTACTTTCCTGCAAATAAAAACAAATTATTAGAATTCACTAAAAGTTGTCGACATTATGCTGTATGATCGAAAAAAAAGGCGTCAAATACGGCTTGGGCGTTCAGCGATACTTTGACAAACTACTTGTCCTATACAGGGTGTTTCAAAACAAATGCGAAAAACTTCAGGGGGTGATTCCTTGTTCAAAATAAAGGGTAGTTTGCTTTATAAACGTTGGGTCAAAAGTCAACCATTAGGGAGATATCGCGGTACAAAGATGGCGGAAAAATAATGTTTTTATTTTTTATCTTGAAAACGAAAAAAGATAGACTAATGAAATTTTACGGAAGCATTACTGTTATGAAAACACACTTTCTGGTAATTTTTTCACTTTTTTAAAATGAGTGGAAGGGGTTGAAATAAACTACCCCTATCATTCTTGTTAACGAAATTTAAAGAAAAATCTTATCAAACACATGCAAAAAAATTAATTTGGATAGTTTAGTTTATTTAGAAACTTTTTTATCTCTTGTGTTTTTTTGATAAAACTCACTGATTTGAAATTAAAAAATAAAATGTAAAGCATTACATGTCAGGACAAAAAACATTTTTAGATAAAGAATCTAGTGGGCAGCTGTAATTTCTTTAGGAAAAAATCTAGTCGGCCGCTGTCACTTTTTAGGATGTTTCTAATATTGTTTTATTTGACATTACCCTACTGCAATACGTTATTATCTAGATTATTATTATTATCATTATTATCACTAGATTCTTAATCTAAAAATATTTTTAGTCCTAACATGTAATGTTTACATTTTATTTTTTAATTTCAAATCGGTGAGTTTTATAAAAAAAATACAAGAGATAAAAAGGTTTCTAAATAAACTAAACTATCAAAATTAATTTTTTTTGCATATGTTTGATAAGATTTTTCTTTAAATTTCATTATCAAGAATGATAGGGGTAGTTTATTTCAATCCCTTCCACTCATTTTAAAAAAGTGAAAAAATGACCTGAAAGTGTGTTTTCATGACAGTAATGCTTCCATAAAATTTCATTAGTCTATCTCTTTTCGTTTTCAAAATAAAAAATAAGAACATTATTTTTCCGCCATCTTTGTACCGCGATATCTCCCTAATGGTTGACTTTTGACCCAACGTTTATGAAGCAAACTACCCTTTATTTTGAACAAGGAATCACCCCCTGAAGTTTTTCGCATTTGTTTTGAAACACCCTGTATATCGCAGAGCTGGTAGCGTGGTTTATAAAAAAAACTATTAGGCAGAAACCTGTCGTTGGAAGTGAAGAAAATGAATTTGCCGTAATTGGCTCTTTTATAGAAAATCCATATATCTACAAGTTCTTCGTTTTTCTTGATAGAATAATAAATACATATTTAATAAATATTATTTATTAAACTATTGTAAGTAAATTAAATAAAAGTAAACTGCTAGAAATTTAAATAAAGTCCATAAATTAATTTAGATTTTGAGAAAATAGGTACTAACTGTCAATAGAAACTTGCCATGACGACACCAGCCCGCTTGGTTGCCATTTTATTGAAAAATTGCTCTTTATTCAAAATCTGAGCTAGAGAGGTATAGGACACCCTAATATAGTTTGAAAGAGCATTTGAATCTGCTTCGATTTATTTTAAAAATTACAGGGTGTTTTATATGAAATAACGAAGTTTTTATGTAAAATAAATATTTAAAATAGACCAGCAATTTTTGATACCCCTGTATACATTAAACGAAGCAATCAAAATTTTCAGTAAAGTTTATTTCTCTGGCTTAAAAATCAGCACAAGAATTAGTTCTGAAAAGCAATGTACAGGGTGTTGACAATCATTTTTATCATAGCATGCATATTTAAATATCTTTAAATATCTCAAAAACCAAAGCTTGTAAACATATTTAAGCCTTATAATAAAAACTTCATTTTGTGTCCAAGGATCCAAAAATGAAATAAAATACTGGGTGTTCCATAAGAAAAAATATAACTTTGGTGTGGAACTTAGTTCTGACATACCCTGTACTCCTGTACATTTCAAAATAATTTTAAATTATGCACATTGCCTTCCCACATATACTCAATAAATATTTTGTTTCTAGATCTTTCCGTTTTCGTATAATCAACCGAGGCGAATGAGGTGTGCCACCATGTATTTCCAAAAAATAATTTTTTCTCGAATTTTAAACTACACCATTTAAAAACCATTTTTACTCAATATAAAAATAAATTACAACCTTCTTATGGTGAGCTGACTAGTAAGCGCCATTAAAAAATAAAGAAGAATACAGGCCGGGAAATGACGTCTAGCACTTGACCTCGCCAAAATTATCATCGATTGTCATTCCCCAGCTGTCCTTAACGCCGTTTTTTTTCCGTTCTTATGGTAGTTTATTATATTATGTTATGGTAGTTTTACTTATAGTTTATAACTGCTCCCAACGCTCTCAGCATAGAATCAATCTCCGTGTATAAATTCATGCTCTGAGCTAATTTTTCTCGTTTAAAATATGAACACAGTATTATAAGAAAGGTGATTGGTTGTTGGTACATTTTGAAGAATAAAGATATCTTTTCCCTGTTTGTATCTGAGAAAATAAATAAAATAGTTAGGGTCAAATTATAATTAAAGTATCTAATATACGGAGCGATCAATAATGATCGAAATAGTTGGCAACACTGTGTTAAGAGGATTTTAGGATTAGTGATTACAAATTTGTCATTAAATTACATTCCTAATTTAACTAACAAAATATCAAATAATCTCAATAAAATAGGATGCAAAATCAAATTTGTCATGTCAAAAAACCCCAGATACCAATTTTCATCCAAAGATCCAAATATTGACGTTATTTCAGATATTATTTGGAAAAAATCGAAATAAAAATGATACTTCTACACCCTGTATCTCCGAAACTAAGCATTATAGGACATAAAGTCTGTCCAACGAGAAGATCCTTGACAGTGATAGATGTGTCTGTCATTTTAATTTCAAAGTAGTTTATTTTATTTTACAAAGAAATAAGTTGGTACAACTGGAACGCATAGCAGGATATATTTAAAATTTGATTGACAAGATGACAAGTGATTACTTCAAAATATTGTGAAAAAAACTGCTATTTTGTAGCTTCACACTAGTAAGCAAATTTGAAACACTACCTATGTTGTTCTGTTGTGTGTCCAAGAACTGTGGATTTTTCGCACGCTTATTAGTTGCACACAGCTCCATCTTAACCCCTACTACTTTCGATAGATAAATGATACATGAATATATTTTACCATTTGGACTGGATAAACGGCGATTAAATTAACTAATATTTAGCTTTAAATCCTAAAAAGGCCAAGGACCAGTGGGCCGGATAACCAGTGCACTGACCCTACGGAGCGATCAATAATGATCGAAATAGTTGGCAACACTGTGTTAAGAGGATTTTAGGATTAGTGATTACAAATTTGTCATTAAAGTTTTCTATTGCAATTATCGACTTTTAAATTACATTCCTAATTTAACTAACAAAATATCAAATAATCTCAATAAAATAGGATGCAAAATCAAATTTCTCATGTCAAAAAACCCCAGATACCAATTTTCATCCAAAGATCCAAATATTGACGTTATTTCAGATATTATTTGGAAAAAATCGAAATAAAAATGATACTTCTACACCCTGTATCTCCGAAACTAAGCATTATAGGACATACATTTATACGAACTTTTTTACTTATTTTTATCTGCAGAATATGCTGCCAAAGTTTCCGGAATACAGTTCGGACCCCCTGTATATCCTTAAAATTACGAAAAAGACGTAACACACCGATACATATGTAGAGTTAAAGTTACTGTTATTAAATTTTGATACATCTAAAAGCGGGTTTTATTGAAATACTAATATCTCAATCATTGCTGATCGATCCGTACTTTTACCTGAATATACAGGGTAAGTTTTTAAGGGTTAGGTACTTATTTCTCTCGAAATCTCTAGATTTCTGATAATGTCTGAATGTTTTGAATCTTACCAGTTTTTGATTGTTTCATGATGATTACAGAAACTGTTACCAGTATACTTGTCAGTGTCATAAAACAAAAAAGGTAAAACCATTTTAATGGTTGTTTATGATACTTTTTCAGTTTGTTGTCGAACTGGATTGGAAATATACAAAATATTTTGAAGTATCTGAAATGGTTTAATAAATTGTAGACAAACATTTTTAGTGTGTGTCAAGCAGTCTCTAACGAATATGTGTATTTTGGTATCTCTAGTAATATTACTTAAGGATATTAAATATTAATATTAATACTGGTATTATTATATCAAAAATCCATTCTTTAGATTAGCTCATCTAAATAAATTCTTGTAATAATGGTTGGTTGATTAAATTAGGATATTTTTAAAGGTTTTTGATAAGTATACCGGGTGTTTTTCAAAAGTGGCTCTCCCCTATAACTTTTAATTTTTCAGATAAAAAAATCGAAATTTAATATGTTAGAATATGACATAAATCAGGATTGATTAACGTATTCAATAAAAAAAGATTTTTAAATTTCAATTTAAATTTCAGTATACTGAGTGCGTCTCAAAAATGGCTCATCCCTATAACTATAACTTTTTATTTTTTCAGACAAAAAAAAACGAGATTTCGTATGTTAGTATATGTATGACAAAATTACAATTGATTGACGTATTCAGTTGTTTTTGGTCACTTCTTGTTTTACCGGAAATGACTACAACTGTTGTGATTTTTAAATGGGGTCCTCGGTATTTTTTACTTTATTCGATAGAAAATGACACTCTGACTAGAATGACATACTATATGTCAACTTTTGACATTTTTGCTTTAAATTGTATTTTAAATTTCCATCTAGGGTGCTATGGATGTGTTAAAAACATTAATTTGTAATCAAGGAGCCTTGGAAAGATGGGTTTGAACTTTCAATGTCTCTCATGTCTTGTCCTGACCGGTTAAAAGATGTCCAAATCGTATTTTTAATCGTATCTCAATTTTTTCAAATGGAACGAGGGTGGCTTATTAGCATATTTGGAAAAAGCATTTTTTTACGAATAATTTGGTACCACACACTTGGTATTTCGAAACAAATTGTCGTTATGAACCGCATGTTGCAATTTCAAATAAATCATATAAGAAAATGTCAAAAGTTGACATATGATATGTCAACTTTTGTCATCCGAGAGCCAATTAAAAATCAAAAGTTGTCATTTCCGGTGAAACAGGAATTGATCAGAACAATTGAATACGTCGATCAATCCTAATTTATGTCACATACCAACATACCAAATCTCGTTTTTTTATCTCAAAAAAATAAAAAAAGTTATAGAGGTGAGCCACTTTGGAGACACACCCGGTAGAGTATCATGGCTGTGTTAAAACCATTAATTTTTAATCAAGGAGCTTTGGAAAAATATATTTGATAGTTTAATGTTTTTCGTATAATACCATAACTCAATTTTTTCAAACGGAACAAAGGTGACCCGATAGCATATTTAGAATTTTTTTTTACAAATAATCTGGTACCATATATTTTGTGTGTATTTCTTAGACTTTAAACTACTAACGCATATATTTTTTTTTATTTACAGGACGTCAAAAAACCGGAGAAGTTGATAAACGAAACAAACTTGAAACCAAAATTAAGAAAGTCGATGATAATACGAAATTTAAAGAACTCCGATAAGAACCTCATAAGCAGCACGCCGTATCACAAAGCGACTAAAGAACATTTTTTCGAGAACAACACCTCTGCTGAATTCTTGTCACCAATAAGACTGGGAGAAAGCATTAAAAAGAATGATAAAGCTAATCAAGATGAAGATAAAGAACCCCAATCAAAGAACGAGGCGGTTCCAAAGAAACTGGACGCTTCCAAACAGATCCTACCGAACAAAGAAACCTCAAACAGCGACGGTTCGTCTTTGATCTATGTAGGAACGTCTTTCAGAAACAGCAGGAGGGAGCTAGAGTCTAACAGAGATAAAGTTGAGGACAAAGGTTCGCAGGAAGCGGAAGTTCTGGATACGTACGATTTACATGAAAAATCCCGAATTAAGGAAAACAAGAAGGATGGCCCCGTTAAGGTTCCGGAGAAAAAGAAATGCAGAATACCCAGAATGAAAAAAGTTCAAGGGAAAGAGTCTAAACGCAGCACAAGTGTACCCACTCCTAAAAAAATACCACAAAAAAGGAAGGGGTCCAATTCTTTTCTTCGTACTTCTTCGCACCATGACATTTCCAATTCCAAGTCCTTCCAGAACAGTTCGGAGATAAAATTAAATAGAACTCGTAGCGCGCTTTGTAAAGTTGCACCAGACGTGATGGAAGAATCTGTTAGATCCGAAGAGAAATCAAATCGTGCCGATGGATCTGAAGAAGTTGAAAAAACAAGCGATGAGACGATTACAAACAAGGAAAATGAGTTGGCTTATGAAGAAATGCCGAAAGAAAAATTAATATCAAAAGAAGTTGAAGAATCGAGCAATGAAACGATCACAAACCAGGAAATTGTGGTGGATTCTGAAGAAATTCCGAAAAAAAAGTTAAATTTCTCTAAGGAAAAAACTGGAAAACAAGAAAATGCAATCGTGAAAGAAACAAAATCGGACAAAGTTGTTAATGTGTCAGCGAGATTAAATCGTTCAACAGAAAGAGAGTCTTTTAGAGATCAGCTCGAAAAAATTGATACAGAAAATTTAAATAGCTCTAAAAGAAAGGTGAAAAATCAAAGAAACGCTAAATCTAAAAAGACAGAGAAATTGAACAAAAGTAATAGCGTTCTAACTGGTATAAACAATGAAAGTTTAAAGAGACGAGGTAGACCTAGGAACAATAATAGAAGTCTTGATAAAACTGGACCTACGGTCGCTGACAGACCAGAGCAGTCTGTAACTACGCCTAATGATTCTGTGGAGAAGAGTGATGTGCATGTTTGCAACAATCGCAAACGGGTTTTCACGCAGAGTATCGGGTTGTCGCCTATCCACGGTAAGTATTTGTACCATGTAGTGATGGGCAAAACTGTTATTTTTAGATAACAGTTGAAACTGTTATAGTTATTTATAAAAAACAGCTTAAAATAACAGGTTTCTTTATTTTACTGCTAAATATCTGAAAGAGTATGAGACGGTCATCGCCAGGCGTATTAACGCAGTTGCAAGTTGCAACAATGACGTGCTCGGTGGTAGTATTTCCAGGGTGTCAAAACATTTCTAAATATCGATTGTTATCTAAAATACCTCTCTAAAAACGGTGGTTATTTACAAATAAGCGCTGTTTACAAATTGCGATATAAAAAAAGCCAAAATTCGGTCACTCGTCTATAGTATATACCTACGCCCTGCCCCTCGATCCGCGTAGATCCTGAATTGCGTAGCAGTGTACAGGGTGCATCTCACTCGACGGGCGAGAAGCTCTTAGTTATGATTTTACCATTTGCGGTCAAAAATAGCAATATAAGAAAATGTGTAGTATATTCTTCATAAGTAAACCAACTACACACTAGAGTTCGAATTAATTTTACACTTAAACTAGCGTGTACCCGCGACTTCGTTCGCGTCGAATTAATAATTTCTAATGGTGATGACAAAGCAAAACAAGAATTTCCATTAACATACAAACTGGATAAAATTTTCTCACATTTGCCAAAAATAAGCTTTCTAACGTCGAGCAGTTTAAGCAGAATCGTGGTTAATCCGTTAATCAATTACTCAGCTTTTTGGAACACCCTGTATGATTTTTTAAAAATTTCAAAATATGTAAAAAAACAAAATAAATTATGCGTGTCCAGGCGTTTTCCCGAAAGACTAACCGTTTTTTAAATAACAAATATTGTAATATTTGAGGGGCGTTTTCACCCTGTTGGAATTTGAGATTCGAGAAACCCCTCCTTATCGAACCTCAACCCCACAGTCAATCCGTTTGCAAAAAATCAGCTTTAAACGTCCAGCAGTTTAAGCAGAATAGTGATTACTCAATGGTCATATTTTATGAAACACCCTGTATATATTTTTAAAAAATCTTAAAATATGTAAAACAACATATTAAAATATACGTGTTTTAAGAGTTTTTCCGAAAAACTCACCGGTTTTTAAATAAAAAATATTCTAATATTTCAGAGTAATTTCACCCCCTTAGAATTCGAGTTTCGAAAAATTCCTTCTTATCGAACCTCTACACACTAAAGTCAATCCGTTTTCCAAAAATCAGCTTTTTACGTCAAGGGCTTTAAGCAGGATCGTGATTAATCAATGACCAGATTTTTCAAAACACCCTGTATACATTTTTAAAAAATCTTAAAATAATATTCTGAAAATTTTTCAGAATAAATATATACCTAAATATTGAAACTTAATAAGTAAGTACTGAAACATACAGCGCCATAATATCTCGACCTCCGTCCGTTATGCTCGTAACAGGTTGAAACAGAATGTATCTAAAACAACTGATGCGTTATTCCCCAACCTGTTTCGAACCTCCATCGACAATCGACCGATGCAGCAGCGTTCCTTTCCCACACCTATTATCTCGTCCGCCGCCCTGTTATACTTGTAACAGGTTGAAAAACAACATATCTAAAATGACTGCTTCTCCAACCCGTTGCGAGCCTCCATCGACAATCGACCGATGCAGCAGCGTTCCTTTCCCACTCCTGTTATCTCCACCGCCAGGCGTTATGCCCTCAACTGTTTCAAAAAACCTGCTTCTTTTATATCCTATTATTTTTAAGCTGTTGTAAATACGACCATTGACGGTATCGACCGAAGCAGCTACGTTCGCCGTAGCGCTTTCCCCACTCCGTTGTCCGTTGTCTCGCCGCCTGTATCGATGGTTGACGAAATAACATGTTTTCAATCCATACTAGTTGTTTTTTGGAATTGCTTCGAGCAGCATAGAATTTCGTGGTGATGCAGAGCGCCGACTTCGTTTTTCCTTTCACGAGCGGCCGATCTCTACGTGTCGTTATTTTATATCTGTTATTTTTTAAAAGTAGTAACGGTTGCGTTATGTTATTTATAAATAATTGTTATAAAATAACAGATAGTTAAATAACAACCCATCACTAGTACCATGTAATATGTAAACACACTTAGATGCAAAAAACGCAATGGAAATTTTTTTCGTTAAATTTTAAAGTATTATTTTTTTATTTTTAGTCCTATTTTTATGAACCGTGAAATTTACGTACTATTTTTTTATTGCTCTAAAAACTGGTCAAATAACGTGAAAAATAATAAAGTTAAAAAAAATCAAATTTGGCAAAAAAAATTAGGGTGGTCGAATTTTTACCGTTTTTAGTAATTCCCCACTAACGTTTAATATAGAGATGAGTTGTTATTTAACCATCTGTTATTTTATAACAGTTATTTAGAAATACCAAATAACATAACGCAACCGTTGCTACTTCTAAAAAATAACAGATATTAAAATAACGACACGTAGAGTATGAAAAATCTGTTATTTCAACAACCATCGATAACGGACGGCAGGCGAAATACAGCGGAGTAGGCAATGCGCTACGGCGAACGTTACTACATCGGTCGATGGTCGTGTAGGGCTCGTAACAGCTTAAAAATAACGTATATAAAATAAGCAGCTTTTGAACCAGTTGCGAGCATAACGCGTAAAGGTCGAGATAACCTGAGTGGAAAAGTAACGTTGCTGCATCGGTCGATTGTCGATGATGGACTCTGGCAACGGGTTAGATAATAACGTATAGAAAATAAGCATTGATTTTAGATACGTTGTTTTTTAACCTGTTACGAGCATAACGATCGGCGATCGAGATAAACGGAGTTGGAAAATAATAGTTTTTTCCCCTGTGTCGGTTGATCCCGGTGTTTATTTCAATAGTTTGAAAGTGATTTTGTTTTGTCGGATTTCTGGGTATTTTTTGGCATCAATAATGCATGGTAAATAAAAATAATTTATAATTATAACTGAATTAAAGAAAATTGTCTTGATTAAGCTTCTGTTATTAGAATCGTTTTGAGCAAGTTTGACGATTTTTATGATTTTACTACGATTTGGACAATGTGTCAATGTGTGCTCTTTTAGATGTTTAAGATTAAAGTCAGAAAATAACAGATACCTCTTATTTTAAGCTGTTATATACAGGGTGAGTCTTAAATAAGTGCAAATATTTTCAGGGGTGGTATATTTCGACCCCAGGAACACGTCTATGAGGTTTTTCGGCTAAAAAAAGATGTTGAAAATCGTGCATTTTCTTTTAAATTTTCCTGTATATTTTTCGAAAACTTTTTAGAACTGCCTGTTCACCGCAAATTCTCCCACGGTATAATTTCTTAGTCTCTGATATTACCTCAGGACATTACCGGCTTTACTTTATGGTTACAGAAAAAATCCGGTGGCTCTCAAAATTAAAAAAAAATAATTTATTCTAAATTGTCAAACTTAAATAACTCGGTTATTTTGGCCTTATCTGAAAAAAGGTAAAGAGAAAATATGTTTCTTTTATCGAGACACAGGAAGTGAGTAACAGTTTCAACTGTTATATAAAAATAACGGTTTTGCCCACCACTAGTTTAATAGCATATCTAACGTGAGTAGAAGCTATTGAAAATGAACAATTTGCCTCATTTTAAGGAGTTCTTTAAATAGTTTCAAATATTTTTCTGTAAAATAAAATGGGGGAAACTTCATTTTTAAAATTTACATGGGATTTCCTAAGTGCAGGTCGACGATGCAACAGACTGTATGGTTTTTTGGATGTAATGTAGTATTTCGGAATCATATATTCTCTCAATAGTTAAGCTGACTTGTGTTTGATGATCGTATTAAGTATTTAAAAGTCGATAATATTTTTGCATCTGTTAGACAAGAATAGTTCTCATCAATTTTAATATTATTTTTAATTTCCTTGTAGACAGCGGTCACATAATAGACGATGTTATACCGGAAAAACAGGTTTTCACAAAGGATATCGGGTTGTCTCCTGTCAAAGGTAAGTAATCGCTGGTTATAACCAAGGATACTATAGAGATAAGGATAGTTCGATTCCTATCTTCCTGCAGTCAGTTTTTTTACGTCATCTGGGGACCGAGTTGAAGTTGGCGCTAAAGATTTTAGACAGTGACAGTTATTTTTGCATTTGACGGACGAGCGCACAGTGCGGTCGAAGATAAATTTAGCGGGACAAAAGCGTTTGGTTAGAAATAAGCCAAAAAATGTGTACTGTAAGAATAAATAGTAGACATTCCAATTGGTATAAAAAATGCGTGAATATTCTTTGTATTTCGATACATTTTTATCAACCAAATTTGGTCGTTTTCTGCTCAGCAAGGCAGAGATCATACGAAAACAAAATATTTACAAGTTCTTATCCATTTTATTCCAAATTTTTTGAGTTACCAACAGTTACCAACACAGGTAGTCACAGCCACAGGGAGTTCAAGCTTAACAGGTGAATGTCCAAAAAGTTTCATTTCAATCGAATAGTATAAAAACAAAACAACTCCATCAAAAGGCACTGAGTTTAAAAAATTGTCTTAGATACTTACTATATATGAATTTACAATTACCGAGTGTTAAAATTAAAATTAAAATATCTATCTTAATTAATATTTTTAAAATAAAATATAATTTTTAAAAATAAAATATAGAGGGTGTCACAAGATTACAAAGTAATTAAAAAATAACTGCTAAAGAGTTTTTTGTAAGTATTTCACCTGATATTATAATTTTATGTATTTAGCAATAGTTTACAATACGGTTTTTGTGTCATGTACGAATAATATCATAGTTTTATTATCTTGTATTTATTTATTAATAAATTAAGTTGTTAATAAATAAATAAATTTAACCATTTAGTTGCTATATATTAGACCATTTGCTACGTTCTTAGATTTTAAGTCCCAAACATTGCTCTTGAGATTTTGTCCCGCTAGAATAACCATCCGCCGCACTGTGAAGCGCTGGTCAGCGCGTGACGTAGCATTCCACGGCGACTACGACAGCGGCGATTTGACGCGATCGAACAGTCCTTTAGAATATATACAGTCCTTGGGTCATAACAGCTTTTATTAAATCAAACATTAAGTTTTTACTGATTATTGTTGATTTACAATGATGATCAATGACATTTCTTTGATTTTTGCATCTGTTGCACAGGATAAGTTCTCATCAATTTTAATATTTTTAATTTGCTTTTAGGTAGTGGTCGACCCCAGAGAATCCGCAGGCCTGTGTCATACATAATGGACGAAGTTATACCAGAAAAACAGGTTTTCACAAGGAGTATCGGGTTGTCGCCTATAAAGGGTAAGTATGGTCATAGTTTAAGGAAAACAGTAGTTGCACTCTCGCAAATATTTTCTGCCAGTTTTTGCAATCTGTCGAATATCGGCAGATTGCAAAGTGTTTCAGTTGAATTCCGTCCGTCGAGCTGCGAGGTTCGAGCGTTGCGTCCCAGCACAGAGACGGATTGACAAAAAATGAATGCCTTACTGTGTGCTGCTATTAATTGTAGTAATAATTCAAAAAATTTTGAGTTTTTTTTTAAATCGGCAAGCTGATAGTAATTATCAATAAACATTTAATTATATTTGTCTATTTTAGAAGCTGAGATATTATGTAATTAATTAAATGTTATTATTTTTTTAGCATGTGGGCAGATTTTAAAAATAGTATTTTAGATATACAGGTGGTCCCAAATATGCGCATGAAAATATTTTTGGTCGGGGGATTTGCCATAAAATTTTCATTCCAATAATAATTTACGAGATAATTTATATAGATTGGTTTTTGAAACAATTTTAGAGTAACTAATTTTGTACATCTAAAATCTCCGCAAATTATTCATATTTTTTAATTGAAAGAATTTTATAATAGCATAATTTCTTATAAATTTAGTGGCCTGTATTTTTGACGTTTTTTTTATTTTATTTATTTTTTATTATAAGTGGTCGTAATATAACAACATTCAAAATATTATAGACAAAATATTGAGCTTATATTTGAGGGAAGAAAAGTGCCTAGACACCTAGCTTTAAACCACCGTAAATATACAGGGTGGCCCATTAGTGCGAGGAAAAAAGATGTGAAAAACGTTTTATTCATATGTTTCAAAATAGTTTGTTATATACAGGGTGTCACAAAAAAGTTATGGTAAAGTTAGTTTTATTTTTTAAACTGCCTAACCAACTGCACCCCCCCTTCCCATTTTTCTGTAGATAATCGGATTCGGCATACAATTCTGCATATAGTACACTATTTTTATTTGAATCATTCTACAATGTTGCCATTCTATAACTTATTTACTAAAACTTTGGTTAAAAAACCAAAAAAACCGGTTAAAATGCGAGAAGTTGTAAAAAAACTAGAGTGAATATAACTTTATTAACACTTGGCTTTATTATAGCCAAAAATTTAAGAACACTTTAAATACAAAAAATGTTCACCTTTTAAATTTACATCTGAAAGAAAAATGATATACAAGGTGTTACATTTAAAAAAAAATGAGATACAACATTTTAAATATTACGATTTTGGTGACGCCATAAAAAATACCCTGTATACGATACGAAGTAAATTTTTCTACACGAATTTATTCTGGTATCCTTCATGTTTAAGAAAACATAGCTCAGTATTAATAAAGTTATATCACTCTAGTTTTTACCACTTTTCGTATATAATGTTTTTAGCCAAAGTTTTTAGTAAATAAGAAATAGAATGGCAACACCGCAGTGTGCTTTAAATAAAGTCAGTGACTATATGCAGAATTTTATGCCGAATCCAGTTATCTACAGAAAATTAAACTTGTTTTAAATAAAAAAAGTTGTAGAAAATCTCTGAAATAGATAATAATATAAAAATTTGTCATTATATATTTTTCCGCATTTCTTCCCATCAGAAGATTTTCAGACACAGAAGAATTGTTACCTACACGAAATGTGAAAATATTCTGTTTTCAAATTACAAATTAAAAAAGTTTCCATACTTTTGGCCACCACTGTATATTAAGACTTAAAACAGCATTATATGCCACTTTTTCAAACATGTCCTTCAAATCCTCCAATTTAATAGCTGTTAGTAAGAAGTTTCACTTAAAATATGCGCACATAGTGCACACACAATTTTTTAAATTTGTTTTTGTTTCAGTTGCTCCATCAACGCCTATTCAGCGAAGAGCCGAATTGAGTCCCCCTTCTCTGGGCTTGCTATTACAGGAAATCGTCGAACGCAAAAGAGTCGCTATAGAAAAAACAATAGAGAAAATTAAAACACGAGCCGTTACGCCGACAGCTTCGGAAGATACGGCGTCGAACAGAAGGATGAGAATTCATTTGAAACTGGCCACTTTGGACTCAACACAAACATCGCGCCGTGGCTCTTCGTCCGATGAGTCGTCGCGTTCGTCCATCGCATCGTTAGTGAGGAAAGTATACGAAAAAGGCGCCATGCACGTTTCCGATAGACCGTCAGGTCCAAACATTTACGATACTCTGGAGAAAGGTGCCACTTTGGACGATATCCAGTCCTTTAGCGATTCTTCTAACTCTTACTGCCCACCTGCTCTGTCTATGGAAAGGCCGTGGAGGTTCTCGGGCAACGGGGTGGTTCCGGAACAGAGCCGCAGCGTCAAGCTGAACTTTCTGCGCAGCGAAAACGCGATCAGCGCTTCCCAGTTCGGAGACGTTGACCGGATCTCGGAGGACAGCGAGTCGATTTGTAGCGAAGACTCCGGCCATTCTACTAACAGCGCTGACGATTATTCTTTAATCGATCGCCCGGTTCTGGAGGTGACCAGGAGGAAGGCCGGTGTTGCCTCGTCGCAAACTGCGAAGCGGCAGTACTCGCAATACCAGAGGAAGAGCGCCAAGCCGAAGGTTGACGAAATGAACGATGTTGGTCCATCTGGGGATGATATAGTATCGATATCTTCGGCTGATCAACGATTGTTAGGCGTGCAACCGTTAAGCAGCTGTAGTGTTGATAAAAGAAACACGAGAAGAACGAATTCGTGGTCACCGAAAAAGAAGCAAATACTTGGGAATGCCGAAGATCGCCAACCAACGGCGGAAGAGGACCTAGAAATGCAAAAAGAACAACGTACGGCTGGTTTGGAAGTTGCGGCAATTATGACTGGCAACTCACCAATTGGAAGTTTGAATGATGAAGATAAGTTGGAATCTCCAGCAGTCGTTCCTGATAAAGAAGCTGAATTTAAAAATAAGCGTCCGAAACGAAGTAACTTCAATTCGAGGGCCATCATTCATGCTTCTCCTCCTGTCGTAGCGCCAAAAGAAGTTAAAGTGACCAATCAGCGAGAGAAGCGTAAAACTGGGAACAGAAAGGGAAACACCAAGTCGATTTTGGCTGCAGTTGAGCAGGACAGTATAACTTTCAGTAAGTTAATTAACCATAATCAGGGTTGGGTAGGTAGAAAATTTTATATTTCCTACCGTATTTTCTACACCAACTAATTTTCTACATTTTTTACATGTCCAGACGTAGAAAATTAGTTTTGTATATTGTAAGCCTTTTTTAAGTTTATATTTATTTCAAATACTTCAATCACAACAATTAGTACATACATAAACTAATAAAGATATCTCTAATTATTATTTACTATTTAACAAATGGATAATATATAGTATGTCAAAAAAAGCTTAACTATTAACTTCCATATTATTTTAAATTGATGTATACAACGGCAGGGTGCGTGACAGTGACTGTTGTGTCGTTATAATTCACAGGCAAATCGTATTTTCTGTCATTTTCCGGATGTCGTCTGTCGAAATCTTTCTTGCTTTGTTACACACTATATTCGAAGTTTACAGATATCTTAAAAGTTTTCAATAGTAAGATCAAAGTTTACAGAATAATTCTATGTAATTCTGTGAACTTTGGTAAGACTCAAACAGAACAACAACAAAAAATAACATCTTGCATGTGAAAGTAAGAACTACATATCACAATAATAATTATTATACAGACCGGACCACCGTAGTAGTAACATAGGCAGAACCGGACGAATTAGCGTATACCCGTCCGCCGGATAAAAAGCAGGCGAAAAAATGCGATAAAATAAAAATAGGTAGATATGTGATAAGAATGTTTCAGAATTTGTATTTATTCGTGTTTTAATGGCCAAAACGAATACATTGATTCTCGCGATAGTTCTCGTGTAAAATTTATTTTTTAAGTAAAATAATGGATGTTTACGAAGTTCGTGAGAAAATTCAGATTGTAAAATGGTATTTCCAAAATAGGTCTTATCGGGATATACAAACAATTTTTCCACAAACTTTTGTAAACAGGCCAATTCCATCTCTACCTATTATATCAAGAGTTATTAATAATTTTGAAGCACATGGGTGCGTGTCCCCACAAAAACACAAAAAGCCTGATGTGTTGATTAATGAAAAACAGGAGTTAAAGCAAGTGTTCATTTGTGCTACCGCGGATCAAAATCCCACGTTTTCAAGCAATCAAATTGCTGAGGTGGTTGCCCTGCCCACAATGCCCGTATTGTTTAAGAATATTTGAACAATACTTTTCCCAACCGTTTAATTAGTGGATATGGAATTAGTGGATATGGAATTGAATATTTTGTGGCCCGCTCGAGCACCAGATCTTTCTCCCAATGATTTCTTTTTGTGGGGTTATGTAAAATCCAAAGTGTATGGTCATAATAGGGCTAATAATCTGGATGAGCTTCAAGTAAAAATGCGAGAGGCATTCCAAACTATTAGGCCTAATATGTTAGCCAATGTCAGACGGGGATTTTACGACGTTCTGTCTAGCACAAGAAGGTGGTCTTTTTGAACACCTGTTATAATTTTTTTCTATTTAGAGTAGGTAATATTTTAGTTTTTTGGGGGTTTAGAGAATTTATTTATTTTTAGTTTTGGCTTGTAAACACACTCAAATAATAAATATTTAAGAATTTTTATTTTAAATGTTACCTTAAGTGAAGGTAAACACTTAAAAATGAAAATAATAAATACTCAGCACTCCTCGCGTCGTATTCCTAGTCTGTCACGAATGAAGTCCAAGCACAACTGCAACTGCGTACTGCCTGACCAGCCGACTAGCCGGCAGTGAATCTCGAATACGAACGCAAATCGGGTAAACGTAAATTCGTCCGGCAACTTGCTATGTTACTAGTAGCCTGGTCTTCTCTGTATGTATATAGTTTATGTGAAACCACAGGCCTTCTATGGTAAAATTAAAAAAAGGAATAACGAAAACTTTCAAAGAAAAAAAATCAGACATTTCTGGACGGTCTTCAGATTAACCAGAAAAGAATATTCTAATAGTCTTCAGATCGATTACTGTCTCTTATCTTGATGGAGTTAGCACCGTCACAGACTAGAGAGATAGCGCGCGCGCACATATTACAGTTTTAACGCATAGAATTTAAAGAAAATAGAACTGAAGAAACCTCAAAAGTGAAAAAACGCCTTTAAACATACAAAATTCATTTTATACCTGTTCTCAGATTTTATACATTTTCTACTTAATATTCTACATAGAAAATTAATTTTCTACGCGTCGTACCCAACCCTGACCATGAAAATAAAAACCATAATAAAATGCAAGAACAATGCACTTTCCGTTGCATTTTTGTGTACAATGTAAATATTATTTGGCGCTATTCTTGCAACGGTCGCGACCCAAAACTTTTGATAATTTCGGAGCGGTTCGGGTTTTTCCGCAATTATGTCGCCAAATATATTATTTATTCAAATTTATTATTATTTTCTTTTAATTTTATAATTTATATTACAATTTTCATAATTTTAATTTGTTTTTAGGCAGTTGTCGACCACAGAGAATGCGCAGGCCAGTGTCGTACGTGATAGACGATGTTATACCGGAAGGTGCCATTATTTGTAAGTTTAAAAAAGAAATGTCGATAAAATAAATCAATTATTTTTATTTCTAGTGTCGACGTTTAGAGGAACACGTCGGAGAATAGCCGACAGAACGGATGTCAGAACAAGTACGATAAGTCGAGGTACTATTATTAAATTTTTATTATTTATTCATTTATACACTCAGTTAATAAATAAAAAAATATCAGTTAATAAATCAAAAAGATCAGCTAATAAATAAAAAAATAACTCTTCAAAAAATTATATATAGGTATTTCGCCACTGCAAGAAAATCTACAAAATAAAATAGTTATTTTTTGTAAGCACTGCTGCGTTAATCCAACGGAAACTTGCTCAGCAGTTAGGTTTACAGATAAACAAATTTGCCTAACGAACAAAAAATGTCCAACTTAACAGAAGTTAAATGATTATCCGTAACTGTATCCTGTATCGCGTTATTTCTCAATTTCGCGTATTTGGCTTATTTTTGGTTGTTTGTACTTGATATTTATTATTTGGTCGTTTATTAATGACAATGAGGAAAATGCATGTTTTTAAATAATGGTTTTAAAAAATAGTTCATATAATTACAAAGTTAGTTAGGATTTTTAGGAGAAAATAAAAATAAAATAAAACATTTGGTACTAATTTGAAATAAGAAAGTTGGGCCACACACAGGATTTCTAAGGCACCCTGTATATGCAAAGAAGACTGTTTTGAAAAATGTATTCGAGACCATTAAACTTTTATTCAAGACACTTTTTTTCGAAAACGTCGAATAAAAAAGATACAGAGGATATATAAAACAAACCCTGTATATGGCGGAGGAGTAATAATTGCTCAATATTTGTCTGTTTCATCTTGGCTCTGCCAAAAATCGTAAAATTTAGTGAAATGTAAAATATTCTTACCGCATTTTGGTAGCTGTATTAGTCAAAAGATGATTTTTCCATTTTATGAGTCCCCTCCACCACCCCCAACCACACTCAAGTCAGCCAAAGTAACAGGGTTCACGGCCTCCGGGCATGAATGTTTTTACCAAATTTGAATAAAATTAACATTTTTTCGGCAATTTTATTAACATTTGAAATTGTTACAACACGACGCCTAGTTCGAAATCTTTTTACTTATTTTTTACTACCCGAAACAGCGTTATATCACACAAACCTCCTACCTGAGTGTTTTATAGTCTCAGTAACTGCACTAGCAAAAAACTAAAATACTTAAAGATTATGACAAAGCCACGATTTCAATATTATTTTAATGCGATCAACATAAACTGCAACCGGGACGGCGTGAAATACATACCGAAAATTTCTGCTTTCTACCGTATACAGCGCCGCGGTCGGAATTTTTTGAAATCGACTCACCAAGCCTATAGTCTTGTAGATGCTTTAATGTCTGAATTTTATCACTTTTAAGAGTCACGTTACGAGGAAAGCATTCAAAAACAACGTCGCACTACTGCCAAAGGCAAGAAAAGCCATGAAAATCATACAGTACGAGAAGAGCCTGAGGATTTGGATGCGGCTGGACCCTCAACTACAAATCGTTCCGAAAACCTCATTGCAGAATCGCACGAAATTCCAGAGCAAGCAGAGCACGAATTACCAGAACAACCCACAGGTATGTCGAAAAATACTTAATTCCATATGTGTATTTTTTATCGCGTATCTTTTATTATATAAATTTTAGAATCTCAACGCACGGAAAAAACAACTACTGCAGAACGTCAAGAAACCGAAGAGCCGACTAAACCTACAGGTATGTCATTACCATACATGTCTAGAATCATTACATTTCTAGAATCATTACATTATATTTCACTTGACGCTCCAAATTCGGAGCATGCCACCGATTGAAGCATTAATACTATCTGATGCACTTAGTTCCCTCAACAGTATTGCTTCTTTAAACTCCAAAAACTCTCTAACCTGCATCATTCGAGATCTATTGATGATCTGACTGTCTCATCGCCCAGGACTCGGAGCCATACATTAATATAGGAAATATTAGGCAGTGAACAAGCCTTTTTTTTAAGTGTTTAGATATGTTTTTGTCTCGCCATATCTTTGAGAGTTTTCGCACTGCCACTCTTGTCATTTCACATCTTCTTCTTATTTCCCCTTCTAACGATCCCATGTTGTTTATAAGTGACCCAAGATATATATATTGACTTACAACCTCAAAACGACCAATGCTCACTACATCAGGTTTGTTGTTGTTTTGCCTGTCGATAATCATAATTTTTGTTTTAGAGGGATTAATTTCAAGTCCAAGTTTCTCGCTTTCGTCTTCAACCAATTTTAGAAGCTGCAGTAACTCTTCCTCGTTTCCCTCTAGAAGGACCGTATCGTCTGCAAATCTGAGGTTGGTAATTTTGTGACCATTAATTGTTATCCCCCCTTGCCAATGTTCCAATGCCCTTCTCATGATATATTCAATACATATATATATATATATATATATATATATATATATATATATATATATATATATATATATATATATATATATATATATATATATATATATATATTGGGAATAACTTGGGAGATAGTATGCACCCCTGCCTAACACCACAGGTAGGCTGGAAGTCTTCCGAGTAACGCCATTGATGGTAATTCTACTTTTGGTATTTACATAGAGATTCTGGATCAATGAAATCAAATGAAGAGGCACGCCCATTTCTTTAAGAACCATCCATAGTTTTGACCATTTGACTTTGTCAAAAGCTTTTCGATAGTCTATGAAAGAAATATAGAGCGGATTGTTAAATTCTCGGGCCTTTTCGATAATCTGACGGATATTCAAAATTTGTTCACCGTGTTCCTCGACCTCTTGTGAATCCTGCTTGCTCTGGAGGGATTTGTGGTTGAATATACGGTTTTAACCTTTCGTTAATGATATGAAGAAGAATCTTACTGGCATGTGAAATTAGCGCAATGGTACGAAAGTTGTCGCATTTGGCTGGAGATCCCTTTTTGTGGATGGTTATTATGGAACAATCGGTCCAATCTGATGGCCATTGGTGAGTATGCCATATCATATTACATAACTTGTGCAAGATGTTCACACCAAAATCTCCCGACGCTTGGAGCATTTCGGCCGTGATGTGATCTGGTCCCGGGGCTTTATGATGTTTTAGGTTTTTTATTGCTGCTTCAATTTCCGATCTCAGTATGTCTGGTTCTTCATTAATTATATCACTGTGGAAAGAGCAACTAGGCTGAGGATCTTATTATTGAAGCTTATTATTGAGGGCTAAAAAACCCTCGCTGTTGACGCGCTCTATAAATCAATACCTCTCTCTCACTCGACGCTTCTCGCTTGTATAGTCTATAAAATGAATAACCTTGAATTTTGACCGTTATTTTTTACCAACATGTCAAATATAAAATCCCTCTGTCAAAAAAGTTACTGATATTCTTTAAATAGAGTGCCTGAACGAATCAGATAGGTAACTCTTTTTACTTTCATGAAATAGAAAAGGAAAATAATAAAACAAGTGACAGTTCTTCCTCTTCTTGCAAAAATCTACACGAAATGTCATAATTGACAAAAGTAAAATGTCATCAGCTTTTGACACTTCTAAATATTAGACCAATGCCGTCTCTAATAGAACAGCCACGGAGCGAGATTTATGACGTCACGCTAGTTAGATACTACGGATTAATAAATATGTTGTAGAATACATGGAAAACATAATTATTCCTCGTATTTTTGGTTTGTTTTTTAAAAATGATATAGTTTACATGAAATATACATAATATACAGTTAATAAATACAATATAATATACTTAGATTAAGAAGATAATATATACCTATTTATAGTAATAAATACTTTGGCAAATAAACTATGAACCATACAAATGCAGCAAATGTTTTTACAATATACAAATAATGTGGTACATAAGATAATGCGTAACATGTAAAATATATTTTAAATTTTGGGGTTTGAAAATCGATCTAATTTAACAAAAAACATTCAATATCTACTAATAGTGATGTATTATTATTTGCATTCACAACATTTATTTATATATTATAACGTTTACTGCAATTAATAAACTAATATAAACTTGTCAAAAGATGACCACATATTTTTTTAAATTATTATTCTTAACACAAAAACTTTCTACACTGACTATGGAGTACGATTTATTTTAAAACATTTGCTGCATTTGTATGGTTCATAGTTTATTTGCCAAAATATTTATTACTATAAATAGGTATATATATATTGTATTTATTAACTCTATATTATGTATATTTCATGTAAACTATTTCATTTTTAAAATACAAACCAATAATACGAGGAATAATTATGTTTTCCATGTATTCTACAACATATTTATTAATCCGTAGTATCTAACTAGCGCGACGTCATAAATCTCGCTCTGAGGCTGTTCTATTAGAGACGGCATTGCGTCAGCATGGCCGCAAGTTGCTAACCTAATAAAATTAACACTAGAAAAGCCCGCGGGAACTGTCAAATTCAAAGTTATTCGTTTTACGGACTATATGCGCCAAGTTTTTCGTTGGAATCGTAGTGCTGGCAATTTGTTTTACTTACTGTTGAAAAATCACCCTGTATTTATTTGGATTTATTTTTTGTTTTAGTGCGCAGACGAGGACGTAAGCCAAAGCACGTCGCCCCTCCTCAAGAGCCTGTTGGTCCAACTCTGGACAACATGTCATCAGGAACTTCAACTACAGGTGATTTAATTTTTTAAGGCATATTTCTAAACGAAAAAGATTCTTTTTCTTATTATACAGGGTTGTTCACCACATACGATACGAAGTATTGTAGCTAAACGATTAGATTTTTACAAATTGTAAGTTTTGTATTCGATGAAGGACTATTAGAGTTACAATTTAAAAATATTTTTAGAAGATGCGGAGTGTCCCAAATAAGTAAAAAATATAGTGTAAATATAGTATTGTATTCGGCATTTCAGATTTTTACCCAAAGTAATCCTAATCCCATCTGCGAACTTTTTTTTTATATTTCACTCAACTCTTCTCGCTTGTATGCGCCAAGTATTTCGTTGGAATAGTGGTGCTGACAATTTTTGTACTTACTGTTGAAGAATCACCCTGTATTTATATGGATTAATTTTTTGTTTTAGTGCGCAGACGAGGACGTCCAAAGAACGTAGCTTCTAAAGAGTCTGTTGGTCCAACTGTGGACATCATGTCATCAAGCACTTCAAGTACAGGTGATATACATTTTTAATTGCATTTTTATTAACGGAAAAATATTATTTTTCCTATTATACAGGGTGTTTAAAAAACATATGCCATCTCTCGTGGGGAGATTCCTCATGTAAAAATATACACTTGCGTGCATAGAAATCGGCCCAAGGCAAACTTTTGAAGTTAACTATATATTTTTTAGAATCTATTTGTCAGATTAAGAAAAAATACATGCTGTTTGAAAGACAATTTCATATTCTTTGAAAAGAGTTTAGAGATATTAATTTGTATTTTCGTTTCTTTGGATTAAAATTATTAAATTAATGCATGAAACAAATTATTATCGTTTTTTATTACTAAGAGGTATGTTATTATTTATTTATTTATTTATGGACAATTAATTAAACTAAATTTTCAATAATGGGTATAACCCCCTCTTGCTCTAACAACATCTCTAATACGATTTGGCATAGATTCGATCAAATTTGATATTGTTTCTTGTGGGATGTTAAGCCACTCTTCCTCTACTGCAACAATGACCTCTGGGATAGAAGTTAGGGCTCTTCGTCTAGTACGAATTCTTCGTTTTAGCTCATCCCATAAATGTTCTATCGGGTTTACGTCTGGCCTGCATGCTGGCCATTCCATAATCCGAAATCCGACTTCTGAGGTGTAATCGTGTACGATTCTTGATGTGTATGCCCCGCATTGTCATGCATAAAAGTGAATTTGTTTCCAATGTAGTCGACCTAAGGTACCACATGAACTGCTAAAATCTCCTCAATATACCTAGCACCAGTTAAACCTCCTCCGTGGTCGAAATAATAATTGGTCGAAGGAATTTATCCTTATCATTTACTCTGATAAATGTTTAAATAAACTTTTCAAATTTCAATCCTTCATATTTTCTCAATGACTCGACCGATTTTCAAAAACAAAGCGGGGAAATATAGAGAATAGAAAGCTCTTTTCATTCCGGCACCACGTGACCCCTCTTCCCATTTGAAAAGTTGGGGGATGACACCCCCGTTTACAGGGTTGAAGACTTTGCAATCATTTTTGGGGCAAAAGTTGTCCCCCTCACAAACAAAATTGACGTGTTTTTGGATTTTCTGAAAAAAAATACCCTAGCCGTTATGCCTTGCGGAACGTTTTCGATGGGCCACCCTGTATAATATTTATATATTAAAAGAAGAATCACCTTGTATTTATTTGGATGTATTTTTTGTTTTAGTGCGCAGACGAGGACGTCCAAAGAAAGTCGCTCCTCCTAAAGAGTCCGCTGGTCCAACTGTGGACAAAATATCTTCAGGAACTTCCAGTACAGGTGATTTAAATTTTTTTTATCGCGTTTTTATTAACCAAAAAGGTTATTTTTTCTATTATACAGGGTGTAAAAAAATAGTGTATCTAACTTCGGTGGGTGATTCTACAGATAAATTAAAACAAAAAGTTCCTATGAACATATGCCCTAAAATAACTTTGCGTATAAAGATCTCCCGATTTCCCTAATACTGAAATCAATGCTTTAGAACCTTTTTTGCATCAACTCATCAGGGGAGACATTTGACCTTTTCAAAATTTACATGGGATTTCCTGATCCCCACGGTATAAAAGACCACCCTCGTATTCAGAATGAATAATTATTACAGACATATTCACAAATCCCTGTTTGCACACTCTAATGACAACATTTTTCAGCAAAAACCTTCGCAGATGTTGAAGATAGTTCAGAACATCGGCTTATGCCGCCGCCTCCGATAGACTCTGGTTTTATGACAATGAGCGGAACCATAAGGAACACCAATCACGGGACCAATTTAGCAAATGACACAGAGAAAGGTAGATAGACGTAGTAATCCAGTTAATAACACACAGACGATAGATAAACAAAGCTTTAAACGTGAGTTGTCAGCCAATCGGTAGACAACTGACGTTTAAAGTATTGTTTTTCTGTCAACCATAACCAACGGTTGTTCGCTCGAAATTGGCTTAAGTATTATATTTGATGGAAATATCATTTTTAGCAGGGTTGGAAAAAATCATGATTTTTTTTCTCAAACGTCTCAAAAGTATTAATTTTTGTCATTTTAACGACTATAGTCATAAAAGTAAATCACTCTTACGCCTAAGCACAAAAGTACAAAAATATATTATTAAACTGATATTAGGTGTCAAATTCAACGAGTGTACAAATCGTTTCTCGATTACTCTTTGTATTATTTGCAATGTTTGAAATTGAAAATATAGTGTTTTATTCGGAGTAAAAATGTACTTTTTGTTTTTCCTTGTAACGTGGGAATAGCTTTACGATGGTTCTTCAAATGTACAGCATCGTCAAAAAAAGTATAATTTCTACTCTTAATAAAACAATACACTATTGTTCGGAAATAGTCTTTAAGTCGAGAATGAAATTAGTATTATCTAATGTCAAAGTATAAAGTACTTACTGCAAATCAAAATGTCGGTAAGAATTTGGAAACATACCAACGTTTCAAAAAAAATATATAAAACAACATATTTTCTGACAAGGATTATAGATTTTCGGGAATGAAGATAATAACTAGGTTCTATATATAGAGACTATATTATAGTCTCTACATCACTAGGTAACTAGGTTCTTCTGATATAGAGACTATATTATAGTCTCTATATCAGAAAAACCTAGTTCTGCACTAGTCGGCGAATGATATGTATTCGAAAAGCGAATTTTTGTCACTTATAAATAAATTTTAAAATAAATCCCTGCGTTTAGCGGTTTTATGGATTCACACGAAATTACTTCAAAAATTGGTTCAACTTTTAAGTTGATGAATAGATATTTTTATATAGTTTTATAAAATTTACAATTATTTTTCGATTTATTATCTGTTATATTTGTTATAGAAATATTTTTTATAGTTTTCTGGGACAGATTTTTATAACTTTTACAGTTATTTTTTGATTTATTATAAAGTTTCAATAAAATTAATTTTTTGATTTAAATCACCATGATTAAAATTTAAAAAATCACTTGATTTAAATCATGATTTAAATCATGCCAAACCTGATTTTTAGGCATTTCCAACTCATTTGATAATATTACATCATCATACAACATGCCTTCAGATCGAACGTCAAATACTCACAGAGATGGAGCTGTTACAAAGAAGAAACTAAGGAACAATGTTGCTAAAAAAGCGGTGAGCAGAATTACCAGGGGTTTGGTGCGAATGTCCAGATTAAGGTAATTATAGCAATAGCAAGTGTTTTGTTGGCGATGGTATCTTGGAAACGAAACGTCATATTTGACATTTATCAGCACCTTGCAATTTATAACAACTTTTTGTTGAATATTCATGAATAGGGACAAATCCATTGTCTCCATTTTTGGCTAATTTATTCATGTGCATGTTTGAAGTATACAGGCTAAACATTAGTTTCAGTATTTTCCAAGAGTGTGGTTTAGGTATATTACAACTTTATTTCTTAACTAAATAATCCTTTTCCTTCCATTACCTATGAAATTGAGAACGATGCTAGATTACCTATTCTTGATATATTAGTTTTTAGAAATACTAATAATTGCCTGGAATTTGATGTCTATATGATGTTTTTAAGACCACTACACACAAATACAGGGTGATCCGAATTGTATTCCGGAAACTTCGGCACCATATTCTGCAGATAAAAATATGTAAAAAAGTTCGTATAAATGTATGTCCTGAAATGCTTAGTTTCGAAGATACAGGGTGTAGAAGTTTCATTTTTATTTCGATTTTTTCCAAATATTTTGTGAAGTAACATCAATATTTGGATGAAAATTGGTGTCTAGGTGTTTTTTGACATGAGAAATTTGATTTTGATGTCAATATGACTTTTATTTGTAGAGGGCACCACCTACAGGTATTTTAACTGTTTTGAAGAGTAATAACTTTTCGTCCGTACCTGTATAAAACTACTGAGTGAAAAAATATGCATTTCCGTGATTTTTTACGTAAAAAATGTCTCTTGGTAAAAATCGCTACAAGCAGCCGTTCTCAAGATATTTAGAACGGGAACAGTCAATACATGTCATTATTGACAAAAAATAAACATGTTAAGTAGATAGTTATTTGACTAAAATTATAAATTTGGGAACTTTTTATTTTTTTAAATTAATCATAATAAATAAAAAATCGGTAAAAAAACTTTTTTTAAGTTAAACGGTTTTATCTTATGTGCACTGAAAACTAGAAAATAATAATAACAATTAGGTATTTTGAACTTCTAGTTCAGAAATATTTTAGTACTAGGCAGAATAGCTTTTAGGCATATTAGACTAAAATAAAAACGTGGGGCCCCTCTGAAATCCTACCTATGGCAAAGCATATCTTTATACTTTGGTAGATCATGAGCTCGGCGTTCGCTGGTGAAGCCGCCACGGCTGGTTATTGATTGTCAAAATCTCCAGTTACGATTAGAGTAAGTCGATGCAATCCACACTTAGTATAGAAGAAAGTATTACAGCAATAGTTAATGGGCCCCACGTTTTTATTTTAGTCTAATATGCCTAAAAGCTATTCTGCCTAGTACTAAAATATTTCTGAACTAGAAGTTCAAAATACCTGTTTGTTATTATTAATTTTAGTTTTCAGTGCACATAAGATAAAAACCGTTTAACCTAAAAAGTTTTTTACCGATTTTTATTTTCTAGTTTTTAGTATTAACGGAAATGCCTACCGAATATTCCTCATTCTATTTAATTCATTTAGTGCATCATTATTACATGGTTTTTTACCTGATAATTTATTACAATCTAATTCCTCAATACATAGCCCTTCCAGAGACTTGACTCGACTTAGAGCCACGTATGCTTGCCCTTCCTCAAACAATTTTGAGCCCAAATACACTACTGCATGGTCGACTGTGCTGCCCTGCATTTTATGGACGGTGGATGCCCATGATAAAATTAAGGGTAACATCCTTCTTTCAGCCGTACCATAATTGAATTTTGTTGGAAACTGTATGGCTTTCGGGTGTATAACGTGTATGCCGTCTCTGCCAAAGTCAATCCAAACTCATGGTACATCTGTTTCGTACATTTGGGTTCGACGGAACTGAGGCCAAACAATTTCTGTAATGTGGCCTATAGCACCATTTACCAATCCTTTTGTAACGTCAATGTTGGACCGCAACATTACTTTTGCTCCTACAAATATTTCAAGTACTGATGGTAATCCTAATACGCCATTTTGTAACGACGTCCATCTTGGATTTTAAATTTTGTCATAATCACAGTATTCTACTAGTGTAGCCCTTTCATTTGACACCCATATTGAGGGGGTTGTGGAAAAATATGAAATCCGCCATTTTGTACCGGCGGCCATCTTAGATTTACAATGTTATTGATATTACTATATTGTATTGTCATCGGAACTAAAGGTGTGTACCAAATTTCAGATCAATTTGACAACAGGAAGGTACTTAAATTTCAATTTTTAATTTTGACCCAAATAAACAAACAAATAAATAAATACCGTACGGGTCGAGCTAAATAAAACCGTTTAAAAATGATGATAAAACAGTTTCTGTTGAACTTTTGGCACAAAAAGATTTCAAATTTATGATTTCAGTCTAATAACTATTTAGTCAACCTATTTAATTAATGTCACTGATGACAGGTATTGATAAATTCGATTCCAAATATCTCGAAAACCATTACTCGTAGCGATTTTTACAAAGAGACATTTTTTACGTAAAAAACGTTGTAAATGTATATTTTTTTACTCAGTAGTTTTATACAGGTACGGACGAAAAGTTATTACTCTTCAAACCAGTTAAAAAATATATAGGTGGCGCCCTCTACAAGCAGGAATCCTACTAACATCAAAATCAAATTTCTCATATCAAAAAACTTCTAGGCACCAATTTTCATCCAAATATTGACTTTACATCATAAATTATTTGAAAAAAATCGAAATAAAAATGAAACTTCTACACCCTGTATTTCCGAAACTTAGCATTTTAGGACATACATTTATACGAACTTTTTTACTTATTTTTATCTGCACAATATGCTGCCGAAGTTACCGGAATACAATTGGGACCACCCTGTATATTCATAATGTTGAGCAGAAGATGGCAAGTACCAATTAAACTTTTAGTTATGTTTTTTAAATTCATTGTTTGCCAACCATGGACATATTCGGCGCCGGGCTGGCTAGCTGGAATTTAAATTTCCCGCTGGGAATTCATGTGGTAGCTTTGCTGTCAAAAAAATATCCAGTTGCCACATTTATTTATTTATTCCCGGACATTGTCATTCGTTTTGACACTTTAGTTTTGGTTTGGTTTAAAAAATTAGTGTTGTGATAATTTAAGCTTAAAAATGTTTACTAGCAGACCATGCAGTTGAACATTGTTCTTTTTAGAACCTCTTTTAGCGCGAAGTGTACAAGATAGCTTAATAGCCGTAAAAAAACTCATCGCAACTTTATTAGAATATTTTGAACGGGAAAGTGGTAGTAATGACCCTTTATGTCCCCTAAGTGCTGTTAAGAAGGTGAGTTTTGTTGATGTAAATAATAACTGTTTATATATTTATAATTAATTTATTTTTGTTTCCTTAAATATTTTGATTAAAAGAAAATATGCAAAAGTGGGCAACGCTGTGCCGGTCAAGCTTAATCACGTGACTAAAAGTTTATTTGATATGAACTATATGTAGTTTTCTACTTACCAACAAAAGATAAGAAATAGAATGAAATTACATTAGGAATGTAGCCGATATTAGTTTAGTTTTAATCAGTTGCTGGTGATGCTAACATGGTTAATTGCAGTGAATTAGTATTTTTATTTTACTATCACATTATGAAAAGAAGAAGATAACAATAAAATAAGATTTATTTTAAAATATAAAGATTACAATATTTAATTTTTCTTTCGAATATCTTGGGAATGTTTTTAATTTTCCAAACGTCAATAATATGGGACATAAAATTGAGAAACCTTGCTATAATTTGACCTCTTTCTTATCTCTTATAGTTTCCGAGGTCCCAGTAACCACCCTCGGATTTGAGCCACCCTCTACTTAATTTATAAATTTAATTTCAGCTTAGAAAATGATTCTAATGCGTCCGTACAAGACAACACTTCTGCGATTGTACCGAACCATGACAGTCCACAAAGACAAGATGGCGTTCCTGAATTTAGAAGATTGAACGGGTACAAGTCGCCAAGCTGTGGTGAATCCATTAGTTTTTGCAGGGGTCAGGTGTCTTACGATATGAGTACGTATATTTAAAAAATACGATATCAGTTTGTACATAAATATAATATATATTGAGTAGTGGTAGAGATGAGTACCCAAAATAAAAC
Organism: Sitophilus oryzae; assembly: GCF_002938485.1. Classification (NCBI taxonomy): domain Eukaryota; kingdom Metazoa; phylum Arthropoda; class Insecta; order Coleoptera; family Curculionidae; genus Sitophilus; species Sitophilus oryzae. Next base: position 1,942,285 of record NW_022147287.1, on the reverse strand, counting down.
TGAAAATGACAAATGTCAGATTTTTCAAGAAAAATCTCATGACAACCGGCAACATTTGCCGTGACTACCAAATAATAGTTGTTGTTATGATACTAGTGTGTTATCTTACATACTAAGGACTGGCAAAGGTTAGTCTTGGGTCGAGATTTCCGTATGTAAGAAGAGTGCAATGCGTTTATAATGTACTGAACAAAGAGAGCACAGTAAACACGTTGCCAAACGTATGAAATAAACTGAGAAACTGTGCACATCGCTAAGAGACGTAGAAGGGGATATAGCAGATTTGTCGCAGTTGACCGGTCGACCCAATCAATACCTCTGTCAGTACTTAAAGTTCTAGGGAAAGGTGTACGTCATGCGTTCAGTTTCACGATTTAATTACGTCTCGTGATACTTAATTTGTTTATTTATTAACGCGTCGTTGTAATTTTCCCTGTAGCTTGAATTTTTTTTAAGTGCAAGCTAGAAACACTTGCATTTTTGGTAAAAATAAGTGGAATTGAGTGGGTGTTCGATAGTGGTCGCGCTATTAGAACTCTGAATTCAAAAATGGATATCTCGAAATCTATTAGAAATAATAGATTGTAGTTTTTCAAGAACTTTGTTAATATTTCTGCTGTATTTTCTTTGTAGACAGTATGTGAAAATCTTTATCAATAAAAAAATTACACGATTGCTGAAAATTGCTATGCTCTAAAAGTAAATGGATGGATTGTTTGTTTACAATTTTTGAAAAAACAACCTTATGGAATTTTTCTTATGTAAACATATTGTAAAATATCCGATCTTGAAAATAAAAAAAAGTTTCAATATCTAAAGTGGTTCTTGAGTTATGGCCTGTTATGTGTTAAAAAGTTGAGTTTTTAAATTATCGCTATTACTGACGTTTTCTCGTTATAAAATAAATGATACCTTAACGATATCCTTATAATTCCATTTCAGATGCTCAGAAACATTACAAACCTAATGATTTTATTTTACTTGATAGGGAAAGGCGTATCGGCAACGCCGCAACAGCACACCGTCGCGCGTCGCGTCGGTCGGTCGCATTTCTCTATGCGATTTACTTCCACACATGTAAATGCCGACCCAAAAGTAACAGTTGCCAGCACGGTATGTTATAACACGCGTGTGCCATACAAAATTTTATCCAACAGCAGAACTGTTTCATGTCCAATCTCTAAAGAATAATTTATTTTAAAGGATCTACCAGTTCTACTTTCATTTTTGCGAATTAATAAGTTATCAGGGTGCGTTTATGTTACTATGCAATATAGATGTGCGTTTTTTTTTGTAAATAATAAATAGCACTGACATTAAGACGTCATTTAGGTAAATCGCAATTTTTTAACGTTAAAATAGTAAATTATCAACCAGCAAGTCAGATTTTAAAGAAAAATGATTCAGGAAGATCTTCCGCAAGAAATTAACCAGGCAGTCGTGGCGTAGATAGGGAATTCATAACACACTAGTTTGTTATAACTTCAAAAACTCACGTGTGATATTATTTATTTTATATGCATGTAGGCTCACCTACCAGAATATCCAATACCAGTTCTAGTACTATAGACTATGTTGTGTCATCTTTTGATCCTAACTCCATCGCCTGCAACGTCTTTAGCTCGGGTCTCTCTGATCATGAAGCAGTTTTAACTGAATTTTCGATGAAGTCCAAAATCAAAAATGCCCCTCGTAAATTATGCCGTATTTTTTCAGAAAAGAATGCTCAAAAGTTCAGCCACTTATGTAAAACAACCAACTGGGATACTAGCTCTTATGATGTCGACACCGAATTTTCTATTTTCGTAAAAACATTAACCAGTCTAGCGTTCAAATCCTTTCCTCTTAGGCCTATAAAAAATAAGCATAATAAACCTTGGACCACTAAAGGTCTACGCATATCTTCTAAAACATGCGTTCATTATCTTACTTAAAAAATTCTCAGACAGTCTCTTCTTCCACAATTACGTAAAACTATACAGAAACATTTATCATAAGATTATAAGAGCCGCTAAGGACCTTTATTATAATAGGAGAATAGTCAATTCTGGTAATGTTGCTAAAGAAACATGGTCTATTGAATGAGTTGAGAAACAAAGCTTCTTCGTCTAGCAATATCTCTACCTCACCTGAGAACCTTAACGATTACTTTGTAAATGTAGCGAAAAACTTAACTAATACCATATGTCCTCCTCATGATCCACTTTCTTATCTCTCTAATGATATTGTAAACTTACACAGTTTCTTTTTTTCGCCCGTAGTTTTAGAAGAGCTTCGCAGTACAATTAATACCATCAAAAATAAATCCTCTTGTGGGACCGACGGGCTAACTTTAAAAATGTTTTCGAATCTGCCAGAAAGCACTCTGAATCACCTAACAACTTTAATAAACATGTCGTTCCAAAATGGTATTTTTCCAAAATGTCTTAAGACGGCAATAATCATTCCTCTGCATAAAGGAGGAGACAAAGATGAAGCTTCTAACTATCGCCCAATTGCACTCCTTCCAACGCTATCTAAGATAATAGAAAGGTTGGTTAAAAGAAGGCTGGTATCTTTTCTGTTTAAGTACAAAATACTTACTGAATATCAATTTGGATTTCTAAGCAACAAGTCCACAAATGACGCTATGTTTCCTCCCCTCCTTAATAAACAACCTGATTTGTTCAGCCTAAACAACCGTCATTCTACAACAACAATTTTCTGTGATTTTTCTAAGGCGTTCGATTGTGTAAATCATAAGATCTTAATTAATAAACTGCAGCACTATGGGTTCAGGGGATCATCTCTCGAATGGTTTAAGTCGTATCTGAGCAACAGAAGTCAACTTGTGAGGGTGGATACCACGTTGTCTTCTAGCAAGCCAATAGAATGTGGGGTACCAAAAGGCTCAGTACTAGGCCCTATTTTGTTTCTTCTTTTTATTAACGACATTGCTAACATAAACATCAGTGGCAAAGTATAAAGTCTTTTTGCGGACGACACTAGCTTCACTTGGAGCAGCAAGGACATCACGGCACTTCATAGGATTATATCAAATGACTTAATCACCATTAAATCTTGGTGCGATTCGAACCTCCTGAGTCTCAACATTTCTAAAACTAAAGCTTTGTCGTATAAAAACTCGTTGCAGCATTTTGTACTTAACAACACCACCATTGACGTCGTCAAATCTGTAAAGTTCTTGGGGCTTGTTGTACACAATTCTCTGAAATGGGACATACATATCGAAGCTTTGTCGAAAAAATTGAGCTCTGCCTGTTTTGCATTAAGGTCTGTTTCTAAGGAGCTTAACTTGTCAGTGGCTAGAACTGTTTATTATGCACTTTTTGAGTCGCACCTCAGGTATGCCCTTCCATTCTGGGGTACGTGTTGTGCGACTCAATTTGACCGCATTTTCAGGCTCCAGAAGAGAGCTGTTCGATATTCACTGGGACTAAATAGCTTTGAACGGGACTTGAATCATTGCCGGGACTTTTTTAAAAAATTAAAAATATTGACTCTTCCTTCCTTATTTATATTTGAATCCGTTTGCCTAATACGTAAACATGTATCAGCTTCTCAAGAAAGGCCATCTCACACTTATCCACTCAGGAACGCGGAGCAAGATCTTTATCTACCTACCCCACGCTCAGAGTTAGTTAAAAGTTCAATATTATACAACTCGAAAAAAATGCACAATCACCTGCCATTTGAAATCAAATCCATAACATCATTTTTTTTTCATTTCGCAAAGCATTGAACTCTTATTTACTAGACAAGGCTTTCTACGCCGTAAATGAATTATATTTTGAAAATCAAATTTGATCTTGTAAACACTGGTCTAATGTTTGCTATTGCTATATTTACTAATGACATCGAAATGAATTTATTTAGAGGACATTGATATTTTACTATAAACTAGCTAAATATTTTTGAATATTATTTTTATTTTTTTGTTCTTTGACATTATAAACATTTATAAATGTTTATTTTAACAATAAGACTGACAATATTATTTGTATAATGTTTTGTATTATCTTTTGTTTGTTTGTTTGTGTACCTTGTTTTTTTACTTTGTTTGTTAGTTTACCTTTGTCTACAAATTGAAAAATTTTTTGACAATAAAGGCATTTATTTACTTATCGGCCAGTTCGTTTGCTCGATGCAACAGCGTGCTATCTTTTTTTAATCCGGATATAAGATTATAAGAAAAAAGGGAAAGTGCAAGTTTCCAACGAATTTTTATTTGTTAGAAATGTATTTGGTTACTGATTTCTCTATATACAATTGTTGTTACAGCGTTCATCGGTCGAATACCGTCAGAATCCGACTTCCACGGATCTGAGAATATTATGAAATGCGAGAGCATAAATATACCCGGCGACAATGGCAACAGCGGATACATGCGGATCCCGCCCAGGTGCCACAAGAGACCCAGCGTCGCATCGAAATATACCTTGGTAAGTATTGTTCACAGTAGAGGCTGGCAAAGATTGGACGAATCGTACATATGAACGAGTATAGACGATCGAACGAGTGAAAACGATCGAATCGCGAGATTCGATTTACCATTACAGCGCTTTCAGATGGAGCGGAGCGTCCGCGATAGACCGTCCGTCGCACTATGGTTTCTAGAAGCTAATTTTTTGGCCAAAATACATATTTTAGACTCACTGTATATGGACTTTTTTATAAGTATAATGCAAGCAGATATACAAATGAAGAAGACCACATGCATATATTTTTGTTTAGTTTTCATTTTTATTCCTTATCAGCATTTATATTTAGACGTTCTAGTGAAGTATTTGTGCCTATTCAGTTGTTGTTTATTTTTGGAAGAGATATTTTTAAGAAATCACTAACAATTGCACATAAGAATCAGCGTCCATTATTTTTTAATTAATTAAAAATAATGAGTTTAAGACAGAACATACATAAAAAGTTAAAAGTTTAGTTTGACTTATAAAAAATTCTCCATGTTTCTCCATGCTATATGTTATTGTAAAATTTGAAACAATCCTTTCTGAACATATTATAGAAAAAATTGGCTGCTACCAGCTGCAACTTTTTTTTTAAAGAATTTTTTTTCAGCTATGTATCGATTGAAAAAAATAGCTCTTTTGGAAAAATGGCTACAAGGGGCCGTTAAAGTTGAGAAAACCGGGTATGTTTCAAATTTTGTAAGACAGAAATTTCAGAATAATGAACAAGAACTATGAGGCACAATGGAAAAAAGATAAATCGCCATTGTATAAATTTTGAAAGAAGATGGCAGGCGGCTTCGTAGCTTAAAGATTTATTTTTAAAACAAAATGATGACTGGTTAAAGGAGGATTTTATCCTTGAGTTAAAGGAACCCCTTCCATCCACATCATCTGCCGGCCGCCCACGGTTACCTTTTTCGGAGCAATCTTCCAGAACCCAGAGAAGAACGGCCTCAAAAGTTTCCGAGGATCATAAGCAGGATTGGGCTTTACTTGTGCAGGCTGTAAAATACTTTACTTGTGCAGGCTGCTATGTAAATTTAGTTATCCTGCCGATGTACTTAACCTACTTTGTGTACCTGACTTTATCGAAAAGAAGTTAAATGAAGAACAATTTGAAGAGAAGCATGGAAAAGAAGAGGAATACCAGGAGGAAGAGCAAGAAGAAGAAATGCAAAAAGAAGAAGAGCAAGGAGATATTTCTAAAGAAGATTGTTTTTTTGGATAGCAGTAATTCGATAATTGATCAAGTTTCTTTTTTGGAACTAGATACAGAAGATGCTTCATAGGTAAAAGTTAATCACACGTTGAATAAGATGATTAAAAATAACTTCATTTTATTAGTCTTTTATTATTTTATTAAAAACACAAATTTACAGTCAATATTTTCCATTAAATGTAAGTTGTTTAATTTTGGCCAAAAAAGTAGCTGCTAGAAACCATAGTCCGTCATGTCTTTTCAAGACCGTCGGACGAACTCCGTCGGTTTTTGTCTCAAAATCGTATTTACTTTTTGTCCCTTGGTATGGACCCGGCATTACATCCGACTTTGTTTACGGGACCTTCACATGCATTTTTCTATTTCTTTCTTTCTAGAACAAGATTATCGTATAAACCTATCCTTCTCTCTGAATACGCTACTGAACATGCGCAGAACGATATTAGACGTGAATACTAACTTGGAGCGTTTTTTCGCTGCGTTGACAACAATGACAACAATTATAATATGTAGTTAAAAAATAATACTTTTGGCTGACGTTTGTAAAAATATATGTTTTTTTTCAGTTTTATAATGTAGTAAGTGGATGCGCAACAGTCTGGTTGGATAACGTAGTCAATACAGTGAACCAAGGGGAACATTTTTGCGTGCCTAAAGGTAATTGTAGTTTTTATGTGATTTAGGAATTTTATCTAATTAAATTTTTATTTTTAAGGATTACAGTATACGGTTCGCAATATGGATACAGAAGAGCCGTTAATATTATTTTACGTGAGAGCGAAATATGTGTAACTTTTTGTTCTTTACAAATAAGAAAGTGATATATTTTGTATTTATTTTATATATTGTTTATGTTCATGTATTTTAAAGATTTGTATATTGTGTTCTATTTGAGCGATTTTCATGATTTTGGCTTTTTAGTACTTTTTCTAAATTAAAAATGAAAGTTTCCATATGTTAATTATACGAGGGAAAACATAATGTTGATATTTTGGTGAAAGTTTGAAGTACCCTGTGGAATATGTTAACAAAGCAAGGGATTTAAAAATAATTTTATATCTAGGTTTTCTCGCTAGTTAGTTTTTTCTGTTCATATATATATATATATATATATATATATATATATATATATACATATATATATATATATATATATATATATATATATATATATATATATATATATATATATATATATATATATATATATATATATATATATATATATATATATATATATATATATATATATATATATATATATATATATATATATATAAGTCGGTTCAGAACGTTCTACGACGTTTTCCGATACATAACCTCCACTCTTCTCTATTTAGCCAAAGATCATCAGTCATTTCTCTATTTTCTAGTTCTTTATCCACACCCTCCCTCCAGCTTCGTCGCGGCCTTCCTCTTTTATTTCTGCCTCGAGGTGTCCACGGTAAAATTTGTTTTGGTATTCTGTGACCAGGCATTCGCTGAACGTGACCAAACCATATGAGTTGTTTTGTTCTTATATCGTCCACAATTGTGTGTTCAGCTCCCATAATCTCTCTTACTCTGTCGTTGGTTATTTGTTCTCTTTTCGATTTTCCAGCAGATCTCCTCCAGTAATCCATTTCGGTCGCTAATAGCATGTTCTCTGTTCTGCTTTTCAACTGCCATACTTCGCTTCCGTAAGTTATTATGCTTTTCACTACCGTATTATATATGTTCTTCTTATTAGCTTTAGAGATTCCTTGATCCCACAGTACACTATTCAACATAGATATTGCCCTTCTGCCTTGCATTATTCGATCTTTTTTTTTTTCCTCGATCTTTCGATTTTCCTCGTCGAGTTTTCCATCGTTAGTTATTTTTAATCCGAGATATTTATATTTGTCACAGGTTTTTATCACGCTTCCAGCCTCTAAGACTATGTTCTCTTGTGGCCCCCCTACAGTCATACATTCAGTTTTGGTGATATTTACCTCCAACCCCCATTTCTTATACTCCTCTATCAGCTTCCTTGCCATATATTCAAGGTCGTCGTGATATTGGGCTAGGACTATCTGGTCGTCCGCAAAAAATAGCGTGTATAGGGTGTCCTCATTTATTAGGGGGATTCCCATTCCTCTACACTTAAGCATCCATTTTTTTAGTGCTTGTTGCAGGTATATTTTGAATAGTATAGGAGATAGGCAACATCCCTGCTTGAGGCCTTTTGTAAATTTTATGCTTTCTGATAATGAGTCTCGTATTTTTATTCTAGCTGTGGTGTTCTGGTATAAGTTCTTAACTGCTTTACGTAGGTTGACATTTATATTAGTTATTTCCAACGTTTCCCACAATTTATTTAATGGTATGCTGTCATAAGCCTTTTGGAGGTCTATATATAGTAAGTGTACCTCTTGATCTTTTCGTTTCTCGTTTTTTTCTCTAAGACCTGTGTTATGGCAAACAGATGATCCACAGTAGACCTTCCCGCTCTAAAACCCGCCTGTTCTTCTTATTTTGGTGAAAGTTTGAAACACCTTGTGGAATATGTTAACAAAGCAAGTGATTCAAACATCGTTTTATCATCCAGATGTATCTTTTCTCGCTAGTTGTTTTTTTCGGTTCATCACAATAGCTTTTTTTTGGAGATATTCGCTTTTGAAAGATACTAACATGTTTTCGTATTTTTTACATTAAAACCATGCCTTTGTTCTTAGTTCTAGTCAGAACACCTATAAAATAGTGTTTATGATTTATGTAACGTCACTGTCTTTGAAAAATTAGATTGTTTTTGCCTGTTTGGCAGTTACGCTAACAGATATGGTTTTAAGTCCAAAAGTTAATCTTTACCATTATCAATTAAAGCAACAAAATAGCCGATACTTCAGAATTAAAACCGTCTCTACTAAAGTAAACGTCAATAAACAATAATAATGTGATTTTTCAATGACAGTGACATTACAAAAGCAATAGACACTATTTTATAAGTGAGTTGATGAGAACCCAAAATCATTGCTTAAATTGCTGTAAATCGTTACTGTCTTATTCAAAAACGAATATCTCCAATAAAAATTAAGCTACTGAGATGAACCAAAAAATAAACTATCAAGAAAAGATACACCTAGATGATACAATAATTTTTAAATTCCTTGCTGTGTTAATATACTCCACAGGGCGTTTTAAACTTACGCCAAAATATCAACATTTTGTTTCATTTTTGGACGCCGTCTGTCAAAATCTTTGCTGGTTCGCTGGGCAAGCTACCCTACCAGTTTCTAACATAGTCACGTTAACACCCTTTTTAATATATTATGTAAATAAAATAATATATCCTTGTACTAGATATACCGATAGTTTGACTTACGTACTAATGTTTTTCCTAGATGTTATACAGACCTGGTCATCTTAAATTGGTGGACGCTATTTCAATGATATATACAGGGTGAGCCTTAAATAAGTGCAAATATTTTCAGGGCTGGTAGATCTCGATAAAAGAAACATATTTTCTCTTTACCGTTTTTCAAATAAGTCCAAATTAATCGAGTTATTCAAGTTTGAAAATAAAAAAAAATTATTTTGAGAGCTCATTTTTCAGGATAGTTAGTTACCGCCAGCGGCTAGACGCTTGACATTTCTTTGTGTCTCTGTCTATCCACTGGTTATAATGCAAGTTCCCAAGTAGCATCTATCTGACTTCGAACTAAATCTGACCTGAAGCGACGTCAGACTTTGTGCAAATTTAGGTCGGGTGCTGGTGATACGACTTGTGACGTCGCTTTCCTATTAAAAGCGACGTCGTTGGATCCGAGTCGGTAAATCCAACGATCTGTCGACGTACAAAATAACAACGTACCATTTTTATTAATTTCCCAATGTCGGTTCCCACGTTGGCTTGCACGACGTACAGATACTTGAACTAGCCCGACGTCTACCCGTTGTCCGAATAGGATACGTCTCACTGATAACCCCTAAAGTAACGTCCAATTATATTTTGTTGTATTTTATGTTCATATTTATAACCTAATTTACGTATCTCTATTTACGTCCGTAAATACAACCCATTAAGTAGCATTTGCGACCTAATGAACATCATGAACATAACCTAATAAAAAGTTTTTGTAAACAAACTTAATTTTTTTATTATGCCTAAAAAACATTAAAAAGGCATTTAGACATTCATCTACATTTTACAGAAAGAGGTCGAGGCTTTTGCAAAATAATAATAGTAGTAGTGATGTCTTGCCTCCACCCGTAAATGCTTTTTATCCGGAAGAGATGCTGCATTACACTGGCGCATCTTAATTTCATTTTTTAGCTTAGGAAACCAGCAGACCCCATCCTCCTCTGACATGTGAGGTTAGGCTTAAAAAAGTGGCTGCCCATTTTTTTTAAGGAGAAAACAAAAACTAAAATATAGTTGCACAAATCCACAAATCACTGATAAACAAAGTGAGGTTACGTGGCGTACGTTGGAATTATATACGTCATAATACGATTGCCGGTCTTCCGGTTTGATGACTTCGGTCGTGTGAGACGACTAATGTTGGAGACCCGGTCGGAATTGGTATATTGGTAGTTCATATTAAGTCGGACTCAGAAATCCGCCATTCTTAACACGTATCCGATTGTCAGCCATTTTAAAATCGTTTTTTGTTTTTAAAATTTATATTAACATTTCGATTTCTAGTAGAATAATATCGATAAGGTTGAGTTTGGGGGGAACCACAGTACAGTTTTATGATTAAACCAGCTAGAAAATAAAAAAAAAATTGTGAGTTACTTTTTTATAGATATTTTTATTTCATAAATCTACCTAATTTTGAAAGCGCTCGTTGTTTTCCGGAGTATTTTAATCAAATATATCAAGAAAGTGACTTCCGTTGACAAAACTGATGTCTGGATTAATGATTCAGAATTATTATAATATGAAATTAGATAGGCACTTATATAGTTATATTCGAGGAGTGATTATGAATCCATTTGTAACTAGGTAGTTTGGTTAGGTTTTTATGTATTCTTGGTAGCGAATATGAAACCAAACGTAACGTAAGTGCTTAGCGACGAATTTTAAGTAACTAAAATTCAACGTAATATGACGTTGGTAATTGGTAGAATTACATTCCCTATTAGGTAAGATACCGACGTCGAGGCGACCCGAATCTGTATTCCCAATTTAGGTGTAAATAAGGGTCGTCAGGCGGTCGAACCGACGTTGGTACCCGACGTCGGGTTTATTGAATGCGACGTATACCCGACGTTAGATAACGTCCAAATGCTACTTGGGTTAGGTATCTTTATCTCTGTCTTAATCGTTAAAATATAGACCAACAAAATTTAGAATGACCAAGCCAGTATGTTTTTATATTCTTTGATGTTTTTGCATGTATTAGTTACAAGTTACTTATTATAATATTAAAAATACTTTGGTTGTGTTTTATTTTTTATTAGAACTGAAAGATCCCAATGATTGATTGTACAGGGTGGCTCCTTTCATATTACGCGGAGGCTCCAAGGAGAACGATAGTTTGTATTGAAATTAAATTTTGTGTGCTTTTTTTTAAATATAGAGAGTTCTATAGGGTGTCCCAAAAAAGTTACACATCAAAGTTGTGTTTTTGTAATGGAATACCCTATATTTATATTCTTCGATTTTCGAATTCTAGAAAAAAAATAAAGGTGAGTTTCATTGGAGAAGTATATGATTAAAATATAAGGTTTTTGGCATATTCATCATTTTCTAAAAATGAAGAACAATTTTTCAATAAAAGCTATCTAAATTGAAATTTATCCGGTATAGCCTAATATGTAGTTAAAATAACTAATTAAAACTTGACCAAAAAAGTTATACAGGGTGAGACAAAATTAACAATGAATATTGGTCACCTTTAAAAACAAGTTAATACTGGGTGTTCCATTTAAAATAAAGAGTAACTTGCTTTTAAAAGTGACCAATATTCAATATTAATTTTGTCTCACCCTGTATAATTTTTCGGGTCAAATTTTAATTTGATTTAACCTTCAATGGTTATTGTAATTAAATATCAGGCTATACAGGGTAAATTGGAATTTAGGTAGCTGTTAATAATAGCGGTTTAATAAAATAAAAAAGGTTTTCCTCTTGTAAAGACAATCCAGGGACATACTGTATATGAACATCCTTAAGATTTTTCTGAGATGCACCAAGAAGAAAAATCGTGGAAAAATGAAATTCCTCTATAAATCAGGAATAACAAAATATAGGCCATCATATCGACTGATTTTTTAAACAAATATCGATATTTTTGAACATTCTTACTTTATAAAATTTTCCAAATAAGTTACAGGTGTGTAACAGGAATAAAAAATAGACAATAGTATCGATATTTTTCTTAAAAACATCGATATTTTTATAAAAAAATAGGCGATCATATCGATAGATTTTTTAAAAATAAATATCGATATTTTTGAACATCCTTAGATATTCTTGGGATACATCAGGATTGTTTATAAAGCAATATCGATATTTTTCAACACCTTTACTTTGGACACTTTTGTTACATACTTAAGAGGAATGAAAAATGGCAATAGTATCGATAATTTTCTTAAAACCGATACATTATGAAAAAATGGGTATTTTGTTTTAAAAAAATCGACATTTTTCTCCATTCCTACTTCGTCTAATTTTTCCGTCTTTCTGCTGGAATCCTGCGTTTCCCGACGACCGATTCGACCTGCACCTGGGAAAAACTTGTTCTCGTCACTAGACCCCATTTTCCACTGTTAGATAATAATATCGATATTTCTTAGAAAAAGATCGATACATTTGAACATTCCTGAGATTTTCCCGGGATCCATCAAGAATAAAAAATGGTTGAAAAACGGAGTTTTCTAGGACACATCGGGATCAGGAATAATAAAATATAGGCAATCATATCGATAGATTTTTTAAACATAAATATTGATAATTTAAAAATTAACCCTTAAGTTTCTTAAAATAAAAAAAATATTCCTTATTTTGTACAATCTTCCATGTGTGTAACAGGAACAAAAAATACGCAATCAGTATCGATATTTCAAACATTTCTAAGATATTTTTGGGATACATCAGGAATAACAAAACATGTATAGGCGATCGTATCGATAGATTTTTAAAAAACAAATATCGATATTTTTGAACATTCTTACTTTGTACAATTTTTGTTATATACCGAACAGGAATAAAAAAGGCAATAGTTTCGATATTTTTGAACATTTTTCCGAGTTATACTACGAATAAAAAAATGGTGAGAAAAAATGGTTATTTTGCTTTAAAAAATCGACATTTTTGGCCATTCCTACTTCGTCTAAATTTCCCGGGTTTTTCCCGCCTTTCTGCCGGAGTCCCTCTGAGTTTCCCGTCAAAAACTAGTTTCCCGTTCTCGTCACTAGACCCCGTCTTGCACTGTTGGGTAATAATATCGATATTTCTCAGAAAAAGATCGATACATCCCTAATATGTTCCCGGATCTATCGAGTAAAACGGACTTTTTAGGATATATTAGGAATAACAAAATATAGGTAATCATATCGATATTTTAAAAATTAAATATATACATCATAAATAAAAAAAAAAATATAGGCGATTAAACCGTTACGTTTCTTAAAATAAAAAAAAATAGTATTTATTCATACAATCTTCCAGGGGTGTAACAGGCATAAAAAAATAGACGTTGCTTTACATTATCGAAAAATAATATCGATATTTCTCATAAAAAATCGATATATTTGAACATCCCTAAGATTTTCCCGGGATCCACCAATAATAAAAAATTAGTCGAAAAACGGACTTTTCTAGGATACATTAGGAATAACAAAATATAGGCCATCATATCGATATTTTTTTAAAAATAAATATCGATAGTTTTGAACATTCTTACTTTGTACAATTTAACAGGAATAAAAATGGCAATAGTATCGACATTTTTCTGAAAACGATCGATATTTTTGAACATTTTTCCGGGATACACTACGAATAAAAAAATAGTGAAAAAAATCGACATTTTCGGTCATTCCTACTTCGTCTAATTTCCTCGGCTTTTCCCGCCTTTCTGCCTGAGTCCCTCTGCGTTTCCCAACGCTCGAACTCGACCTGCGCCTTGGGAAAACTCGTCCTCGTCACTAGACGCCGCTTTCCACCGTTGGAAATTCCAGTTTCCCGACATCGTTAGCATGAAAACCACATCATTTTCCGTTCGCGCGTTCGAAATAACCTACAGACTGATAAACACCAAGGCGGTTGTGTTCGAGGATCGACAATTTTCATGAGTGAAATCGTAGTTCTAGCTCAGAGGAAACGCACAATAATGCTTTAGGTAGGATAGGAAAAACAGCCCTGGCTAAAATATCGGTAAGTTGCTGTAATGGTAATTGTGATGTGAGATTGAACAAAAATGTTTATTCTCTTGTTTTGATAGGTACACAGTTTGTTTAAAAACGTGTTTAAAACACTTGTTTTAAACTTGTTTTGAAACCATGTTTTAAACATGTTTGGTGTGTTCTTTTAATAACAAAAACTCTTTATTTTTCTGATACAAAAGGAATATAAAACAAAGTAATCGCCTCTACTTAGTGTCTAGAAAAAACAGTCGTCCAACTCGTTATAATAGAAAAATACAGGGTGGTCCGAATTGTATTCCGGAAACTTCGGCAGCATATTCTACAGATAAAAATAAGTAAAAAAGTTCGTATAAATGTATGTCCTAAAATGCTTAGTTTCGGACACACAGGGTGTAGAAATTTCATTTTTATTTCGATGTTTTCTAAATAATTTATGAAGTAACGTCGGGGTCTGGGAGTTTTTGACATGATAAATTAGATTTTGATGGCAATATCACTACTATTTGTAGGGTGCGCCACCTAGATGTGTTTTAATTGTTTTGAAGAGTAATAACTCTTCATCCGTACCTGTATAAAACTACTGAGTGAAAAAATATACATTTCCGTGATTTTTTTACGTAAAAAATGTCTGTTGGTAAAAAATGCTACGAGCAACTGTTCTCAAAATATTTAGAATGGAACTAGTATACATGTCATTATTGACAAAAATAAACACGTTGATGAGTAGATAGTTATTTGACTGAAACAATAAATTTGTGAAATTTTTATTTTTTTAAATTAATCATAAATTTTTCTGCGAAAAAATGATATGATAAAACAGTTTATGTTGAACTTTTGGCACAAAAACATTTCAAATTTATGATTTCAGTCTAATAACTATTTAGTCAACATGTTTAATTTATGTCAATGACAGGTATTGACAATTACGACTCCAAATATCTCGAGAACCATTACTCGTATCGATTTTTACCAAGAGAACTTTTTTACGTAAAAAAAGTCGTAAATGTATATTTTTTTACTCAGTAGTTTTATACAGGTACGGACGAAAAGTTATTACTCTTCAAAACAGTTAAAATATATGTAGGTGGCGCCCCCTACAAATAGGAGTCATGTTGACACGAAAATCAAATTCCTCATGTCAAAAAACTCCTATGCACCAATTTTCAACGAAATATGAACGTTTCTTCATAAATTATTTGGAAAAAATCGAAGATTACAGTTGAGGGTTGGAACCTTTGGTGTTACACAGCAAAATAAAACACTATATCACCACAATACACCAAAACACTTTTACTTATAATCATCTGCTGATGATGCTAACATGGTTAGCGAAACGCGCGTCCAGTGTAAAAGTAAAAGTGTTTTGGTGTATTGTGGTGATTTAGTGTTTTATTTTGAAAAAATCGAAATAAAAATGAAACTTCTACACCCTGTATATCCGAAATTAAGCATTTTAAGACATACATTTATACGATCAAAATTCTAAGCAGTAGTTTAGTTACTCCACTTTAAAGTTATCTAAATATATAAAGTAAAAAAAGGAATTTATAAGTATAAATAAAGTATATTTTTTCAATAGATGGAGAATTAAAAAATGAACATTTTTTTGTATTTAAAGTATTTCAAAATTTTTAACGGTCTCGCAGATATTTGCGGTTTTATATTTCATATGGCATTTTCCACAGTAAATTTTTATCAAAGCCACCCACAGATTCTCGTATTTTACCTTTGAAAGAGCCATATGAAATAATACTGTGTGTATCTGTAAAACCATTAAAAGTTTTGAAATACTTTAAATACAAAAAATGTTAATTTTTTAACTGTCCATCTAATAAAAAAATATACAGGATGTTCCATGAAAGAAAAAACGAAGAAAAAAAAATTATTTGATATTTTAGAGAGTTCGGCGTAGAATTTTGAACACCCTGTATGATTTAAGATTGCGATATGTATAGCAAAGTTATGTATAGACCATCTAAAGTAAATACCTAATAGCCTACCAGTTTCTATGATAGGTTAAAAATAGGTTGAAAAATATATATTTTTTATTTATTTATTATTATCTCTGAAACTATTGAAATATATTTACTAATATCTTAGGATTATGTAAAGTGATCTGAAAGGAAGCCAAAAACGCAATATTATACAGGGTGTTCCATTTAAAAAAATCATCCCGAATCACTTACTTTTTTGAGCCACTTTGTATAAGTTAAAATATTTTCCTGAAACACATCCTATATAGTACATATTTTAGGTTTGCACTTGAACCAAATTTTCAAGTTTTTTATTCTAGGAGCTACATACATATGTCCGACGCACTTTTGCCGGACCCTGTATATTATGCGAATAATAAAGAACAGATTAGCAGAGAGCCTTTATTAAATCGTTTATTTTTAAAGTGTAAATATTGAACAGTTTCGTGTACACATAGAAACTAATTTTAGAATTTGGATAAATTTAACTCTCGCGGATGATTATACCACATAAACAATAAACTTAGCATTCTACTATGAATAATATAAGGAGATTTGATTGGTATGAAACGTTAAAATGATAAGATAATATAATTTTGTTTGGTTTGGCAAAAAAGCCCTTAAAGTTCCTAGATATCAGTAGCGGCTCGCCAAGTGAATCAGGGGAAACAAAATTTCATCTTAAATATTGGACAATTTGGACATTTTTGTGGACATTCCGGGTTTCCGATCATTTTATGTTGTGGTGCTTGAACTACACATGGTGTCTGCAATACTTAGCTTCATTGTTTCGCCTCTTTAGGTATGTTTATTATGTTGGTCAAGTCGTACATAGTAGATGCACTTTTTGTCTTGTTTTGAAGATTCCGGTTTTATTTTTATTATGACACTTCTGATGTTAGTTCCAGACTTAGAAACAGTTTTAATTTTATCCTGCTTGGCTATTCGCCTGATCTTTTTCGATGTTCCTTTCACATATAGAATGGTCAAGAGGAAGAGAGCATTCTCCTCAGGCTGGCACCCCAAGCAGCATTTGGACGTCGGGACAACGTTGTGTCACGCGACCAAACGTCGGGGCGCAACGTCGGCACAACCTCGTGCCAACCCTAGTCTGCACTAGTTTGGAGAATAATTTTTGGGTTGAAACGACGTTGGATACCGACGTTGGCTAGAAGCCTAATTTAGTACAAACTGCAACGTTGTTTTAAAATCTAATTCACAGAAATACAAAACTAATATGGCGTCTAAGTCGCGTTTATCCTAAATTGGGATAATTATAGTAAAAATATTATTTTTATGATTTAGTTAGAGACATATGTCAGATGGCAGTGAAGGAAAACAAAACAAAAGTATTTAAGTGTGGAGGATGTTTGAAGATCAGAATTATTGATATACTTTAACCGACTCTGTAACTCGTTACCCAAGGCAAAAAAGTTAAACGCAAACAACTTTATTGATAAATGTATTGTTTCTACTTTGAAAAATACTAATGGGCCTTAAAATTAAAGAAGTTTTAAAAATTTTCTTGAATTTTTTTTTTAGTAAAATGAGAATAATTTATTTGCAGTCGAAAAAATTGTTTCCGCGTGTTTTTTAGGATCAAATATTTCAAGTTAATGTATTCAAAAAGCAGGAATTGCTATTTTAGGAACGAAACATTTTCTTATTTAACAACATGGCGGCTTTCACTTTGTTGTTTTGGAGATTAAGATGGAGTAGTTCGAGTAGTCGCATACTGGACTAATAAAGTCGCAGTTCGGCCTTAACAGGTAGTATACTCGTCGCAAGATTGCCTAATTTAGTCATCCTAGAGTCTAGCTTGTGCCGCACTCTATAATCTAAATAAACGAGGGAGTGGATAAATTTAAGATTTAAGATTTAAGGTTATATACAATACAGTTGCAAAAAGGTAGTGACTCGACGTCCTACCAACGTAAGAATAAGGAAATCTAAACAGCGTTGGAATTAGTAAAACAAACGACGTTTGCATAACGTTGGAATAGGTCCTGAAACTGACGTCGGAAAACTATATATTGTCCAACGTTGTAACTACGTTGTCCGGAATCACCTAAAGATCACTTAAGCAAAAAAAGGTTAGAAGACAACGTTTATTCGACGTCGCAGAATCTTCTACTTTGCTGTAGTACTAGTCCAACGTCGGCACAACGTTATAAAAACGTTTAAATTTATTTTAATACCCAAGGTAGGGAGCTAACTATTTTTTGTAACTAATCCAACGTTGTGTTTAGTAAACATGTGGTCGCAAGTCGTGAAAATGCTACTTGGGACACCAATGAGTCAGACTTGCAATTGGATATAATATTGTCTAGTGATTTTGCAGAGTAACCATTCTGAAGCAAATCGGTTTTAATATTACTTAGTTCAGTATTAAGAGATTCTTGGTCACTGCATATCTGCAGTGATTTCTCGATGGCATAATGCTTTAATATTGCCTGCTTCATAATGGTTCGACTGAGAATATGACTATATTTATATTTACATTCTTACGTGTCCCTGTGCCCTTTAGGACCAGCTGCCACTGCTAAAAACATGGAAAAGGAGCATTCCCCTGTATAAATGTAATTAATTTTATATTACACATTTATTACAGCTATATTAATTAACGAATAGGTATACGAAGCATAAATGTTTAAACGCAATATATTGATGGTAGTGCTGCATGCAATTTTAATTTAAATAGGTACATTTATATTATTTCTATAACAATAAATTTGCGATTTTAATTTTACAATAAATATTGAGCAATTAATTATTTTTATTGTCAATGACCAAGCCATTATATTGGTCTGAAAAGATAATAGGAACAGAGATAATTCCTTCCTAAGTTCATATTACCATAGTTTAAGGAAAAGAGTAGTTGCACTCTCGCAAATATTTTCTGCCAGTTTTTGCAAGCTGGCAGGTTGCAAAGCGTTTCAGTTGAATTCGGTCCGTCGCACAGTGCTTCGAACATATGGCTCTAGAGGACAAAAATGCAAAACTTCTCTTTTATTGTAGGCAATTTATTCAATACATATATATAACTGATTCTACAGCTCTGGCTGCCTTCCTTCCATCAACCGGGTCCTCCATTCGTCTCGATCATCCCATGTTCCCTCTCGTAGTCCTCTCCGATGCATAGACTCGTCCACTTCATCTCGCCATGATCTTCTTGGCCGCCCTCGCTTTCTTCTTCCAATCGGGCTCCACTCTGTCACTCTGTTAATCCATCTATTTTCCGCCCTTCTAACATGACCGTACCATACCAATCTTTTCCCATACCGTTTCTATGTACTTTTAAGACGTCGGTCTTTCTCCCCCATTCTTCTTCTTATTTCCTCATTCATTGACTCGGTCTCTTCTGGATTTAGTCCACAGCATCTTCTCCAATACATCATTTTCGGTGGCCAGAATTTTTCTTTGGTTGTTTTTGTTTTATGACCCATACTTCTGCTGCATATGTCAGTGATACTCTGAATAATTGTTTCATATATCAATGTTTTAGTCTTTTCCTGATATTTCTATCCCAGATAACGGAGTGCAGTTATTTGTATACAGGATCTTGTCTGTCCAAGTCTGACATTTATATCTTCTTCCGTAGTTGCGTTTTCGATAGTGTAAATCCCAGGTATTTAAAAGTTATTGGTTCCCTTTATTTCCAGGTGGTCTTCTATTTGTAAATCATTGTATCTTCCTCTGTTGTCATGTACATGGTTTTCTTCAGGTTTATTTCTAGTCCTACTTTTTCATACTCTTCATTTAGCTTCCTGAGCATATAACTTAGATCTTCCTCATCCTGGGCCATCACCACCTGGTCATCTGCAAAGCAGAGCGTGTAAAGATGTTCATTTCTTAGGACAATTTATTCAAACTAGGTTTATTTGACACAAATGATGAGTACTCTCATTGTACTAAATGATGATGTTCTTAGTCCCACGTTTATGAAAAAAATCTTATAAATAATAAAAATGTGGGAGCTGTGTTCCATCTAAGATAAGTAAGTATTAAATAAATCCTTGTGATAAAAAAGAATTGGAATAACATTAGAACATGATTCCTACAATATAAGCCAATATAAAATAAAAATGGTTTTCTTTAATGAAAAAGAAACATTAATGCTATATTTAATTAAAAAAAAAAATTAAGATACTATAAATTTACTTTAGGACAACAAAATGCATAGATCGTAACTACTCTGATTCAGAAGAATCACTGCTGACAGAATCTTCCAAATTTATAGTATCCAAATCACAGGTAGATGAAATATCCTCACATATAAGATATTTCTGTACATCATTTTCTAATATGTTACTTTTTCGCGCTGTTACTGTTCTTTTTGTTGGTATGAGGGGTTCGGATGTGAATAGTTACCTCTTTAATAGACCATATCAATATATTATTTTTTCGTTTTCTTGGGTATGAGCACAGAATATCTAGCTACGCAAGCTAGATATTCTGTGGTATGAGGTTTTATAATAAATTGAAAGATGGAAACTTTTTTATGCGACGTTTCGCTCCAAAATAGTGGTCTTTTTCAGGCACAAATGGTCTCATTTGACTGGAATGTTCATCAATATCTAATAAAGAACACATTTTTTGAAATACAAATAATTTTGAGTTCTTGTCCTTATGATCGCTTTCCAAGTATTAACCAGATCGGCATTGCTTATCAATTTTGCTCCCATCTGAAAAGTATTATAAAATAAAGTTCGTCGCAAGCAGACGCAGGTGAACTATACAAAAAATTAAAAGTGTATGAATATGACAACAAAATATTCAATAAATACGATATGTTTTGATATGTTTTTTAAATGCATTTTGAAGTTTGAAAACGTAAAATTTTATACCCATTTAAGAATCATTTTAAAAATAAATAAAAACTAAACAATCACTGAACTTGTTTAGAAATAAATTTAAAGTACATACCTTGTTTAACACATCATCCATATTGGCTTTTAATTAAGTACGTACTAACTCGTTTACGTTTAACTCCATATACAGAACTACTATGAATGTTATTCTTATCATTGATATAAGATAATGATCGCAAAATTTATTTTTAGTGAAAATATTTGCTAACAAAAAAACGCTGTTTATGAAAAATAATATACAGGATGGTTGAACATTGCTATAAGTATAAAATTACATATTCAGATATTAGTAAATTTTAACTCTTTTTTTCGATTTTTGTCCATGGGACGAAGCACTGTGCGTCGAGCTGTGAGGTTCGAGCGTTGCGTCCGAGCACAGGGACGGATTGACAAAAAATGGGTGCCTTACTGTGCGCTGCTATTAATTGTGGAAATAATGCAAAAAATTGTTCTTTGAGTCTTTTTAGATTTCCATTGGATGTAAATCGGCAAGCTGATAGTAATTATCAATTAATATTTAATTATACCTGTTTATTTTAGAAGCTGAGATATTATGTAATTAATTAAATGTTATTATTTTTTTTAGCATGTGTGCAGAATTTAAAAATAGTTTTTTAGATATACAGGTTGTCTCAAATATGCGCATGAAAATATTTTTTGGTCAGGGGATTTTCCATAAAATTTTCATTCCAATAATAATTTACGAGGTAATTTATATAAATTGGTTTTTGAAACAATTTTAGAGTAAATATTTTGTACATCTAAAGTCTCCGCAAATTATTCATATTTTTTAATTGAAAGAATTTTATAATAGCATAATCTCTTATAAATTTAGTGGACTGTATTTTTTCATGTTTTTTTTATTTATTTTTTATTATAAGTGGTCATAATATATAACAATATTTTCAAAATATTATAGACAAAATATTGAGTTTATATTTGAGGGAAGAAAAGTGCCACACCTAGCTTTAAACCACCGTAAATATACAGGGTGGCCCATTAGTGCGAGGAAGTCCAATATTGTCGTCGTTGTCGAAGATGTGAAAAAAGTTTTATTCATATGTTTCAAGGTTTATAAAGGGGTGTATCCTAAAATATTTTGTTATATACAGGGTGTCACAAAAAAAGTTATGGTAAAGTTAGTTTGATTTTTTTTATTATTTTACATCATTCCATATACATTATTCTATATTGGGTATTTTTTATGGCGTCACCAAAATCGCAATATTTAAAATGGTATATCTCAACTTTTTTAAATGCGACATTCTGTATATTATTTTTCTGTCAGATGCAGAATTAAAAAGTGAACATTTTTTTTATTAATTTAAAGTGTTTCTAAATTTTTACCGCTGTCGCAGATATTCGCAGTATTATATTACATATGGTTCTTTCAACAATAAATTTTTTTCAATGCCACCTAATATGATCTTTGTCTGTCTTGTCTTGTCAAAAAATGTTCACCTTTTAATTCTACATCTGAAAGAAAAATAATATACAAGGTGTTACATTTAAAAAAAATGAGATACAACATTTTTTAAATATTACGATTTTGGTGACGCCATAAAAAATATCCTGTATACGATAAAGTAAATTTTTCTACACGAATTTATTCCGATATCCTTCATGTTTAAGAAAACATAGCGAAGTATTAATAAAGTTATGTTCACTCTAGTTTTTTACCACTTTTCGTATAGAATGTTTTTAACCAAAGTTTTAGTAAATAAGAAATAGATTAGCAACACCGCAGTGTGCTTTAAATAAAGACAGTGTACTATAGCATAATTTTATGCCGAATCCAGTTATTTACAGAGAATTAAACTTGCTTTAAATAAAAAAAAAGTCGTAGAAAATCTCTGAAATAGATAATAATATAAAAATATGTCATTATATATTTTTTCCGCATTTCTTCCCATCAGAAGATTTTCAGATACAGAATAATTGTTACCTACACGAAATGTGAAAACATTCTGTTTTCAAGCAAGTTTTTACTCGATGATCATTTTTTTTATTTTATTTTATTGTGAACTCATATTTTCCTAAATACATATCTGTGAAACTATGGCGAGTGCCACGTCTATACTTTGCCTAGTTAATAGACCACGACTATACAGCTACGTCGCCGGCTACGGAGGCGAGAACAAGGTCATATAAAGTGGCAGAAAAAGAACAAAGGATTTGACAAGGAGTAAAACTACTAGTTTCCTTATACTATGATATTACTCTAGTCTCGTTTGGTTTTGACTCGCATGGCTGGTTTCGACACGCTTGGTCGGTGTCAATATAAACGTTCAATTTGTAGATATTAGTTTAGTTTTAATCATCCTGATGATGCTAAAATGGTTTATTACCGCGACCTTATATATCTATTGTGTCCCCCTTGCTTGAGTTAGAACACATAATACAGTCAAAGGGCTTTGACAAAAGCCAGTATCCGAGACGGTTTTACAGAGGTGAGTTCTTCATCTCCGATACCAGTCGTGCAAAAATTTATGGATACGAATGGTTGTTGTCTCGGCGCATTCAGTGATGAGGTGTTCTGTTGTTTTCCCATTTTCCCCACAAAATCTGCATTTGCCGTTGTTTCTGATATAATTATCAAATAATTTCTGGCTATGTCGTGCAGTTCAGTCGCCAAACTCGACAGATTCAATTTAAGATAAACACACCGATAACAATAATGTTGCGTGTTGTAAAGTTTGTGGTTGGCATTTTGCTATCGCTTCTATACATGTCCGGTTACAGGTTTATTGTGGCCTGTTCTAGTTGAGAAGTTTGGAAAGGAGTATCAAAAATCATTATGAAAGAACATTCTTTTATTAATTCTATTTATTCCAAAAACGATTGGTCAAATATTTGAAATTTATATACAGGGTGGCGCTTCTCATACGCCGCGGAGGCTCCAAGGAGAACGACAGTTTTTATTAAAATGAAATTTTGTGAGCATTTGTAGGCTAATGAGGAAAATGCATGTTTTTAAATAATGGTTTTAAAAAATAGTTCATATAATTACAAATTGAACAAAAAAAAAATCGTTGATATCGGTTAAGAAATGCCTCTAATATAAAATAATTAAATATTGGTAATTTAAATGGCCGGGCAAACGCTCTCTACCGCGCCTTGCCGCTGTGACGTCACCCGCCGTTCTTCTGGTTGCGTGGAGCCAGACGCGTGTTTATTTTACACAGTTTGCTTTTAAACGCTGTTGAATCCGAGTCGAAATTTTAGTTATTTGTGTTAATTAATACATAATTAGTAATTAGTGATATTTTTAAATAGTAATGGATGAGTGAAAACAGAAAAAAATGGTCCAAGGCCATGAGAAGAGATGCAAAGAAAAACGTTAAATTATCCTCTATTTTTACGATTTATTGTTGTGAAGATCATTTTGATGTAAGTTCATATATTTATGTATATTGTCTTACATAGGTATATGAAATTTGAATGTACAGGGTTTTTCATTATATTTTGACACCCACATACAGCCTTAACTGCAAGTTTTAGAAGAAACCATTAAATAAAAAAGTTGTATGGTTTTTCATATACTCTCTTTTAAAATTAATTCTAGTTATACAGGGTGTCTCAAAAAAGGTGGTCCAGAAAATTGTAGGTATTTTTCGCTTTTCAACTGTCAATATTTTGTAAACATTTGAAGATAGGTATAGGAATTATACATGAAATATATCTAGAATATCTAGAAATTTCCGAAGAATCCAAAAATATATAGGGTGTTTCACTTAAAAAAGTATCTTAATTTTGGCGTTTGCTTATGGGACACCTTGTATAATATTTTCATTACTGATAAACAATTTATTTCCTATAATTTCGTAAAAAAACAATCTTTAAAAATAACAGGGGTAAGGGGGTGTCAATTAATATATATATAAAAAACTTTCTTTTTATTATATATATATGCTCTGGAGTTATTTTTCCACGTACTAAACAAATATTTTTGTCTCTTTTCACTTCTACATAACCTACAGCATTATCTCCATACGTCTCCCTACCTGATCTGAAAAATAAGTTTATAACATTAATTCATAACTATATAATAGTTCGTAACAGTAGGTACCTACTTATACTTAAATATGCCTCAGTACTACAAAGAATAAATGTTACCTCTCTGTTTTTTTTAATACCTCTCTGTTTTTTTCCTCGTAATTCAGCACCAATAAATTGGGAATTTGTATTTATAAAAGCAGCCAACATAAAAGCATCGACTTTTGAAAGTTATCTGATTGTGCTTTTACAAACCCGGAATCTGCCATTACTTAAAAAATTTTCAGAACACACAACACATACAAATAATAACTGCACAAAAAAGCATAAAAAGCACCTTCAATCAACGCTACAAGCAACACAAATGTCTTAGTACGCCACCTAAATAAGTACATAAACGGAACACGTCTGGCTGCTGCTGGCCATCGCGCGTCGACGAGAACGGCGGGTGACGTCAGACCAATAGAATACCGTTTCAATTCGCGAGGCGTCGTTTGCGTTATCCATAGTATTTTAACGGTCGTTTTATAAAATTGTGGTACTGCTTTCAAGAAAAAAGTTTTTTTTTGCATTTACACATATTTACTCTAATAAATTGAACAGTTTCTGGCGAAAAATAAAATATATGCATCTTCCTCATTCAGAGCACTTTTTAAAAATACAGAGAGTTCTACAGGGTGTCCCCCAAAAAAGTTACAAATCAAAGTTGTGTTTTTTGTAATGGAACACCCTATATATATTAATTGACTTTCGGATTCTGGGAAAAAATAAAGGTGAGTTTTATAAGGGAAGTATATGACTAAAATGTAAGGTTTTTGACATATTTAACATTTTCTAGAAATAAAGAACGATTTTTAAATTACAATAAAAGCTATCTAAATTGGAATTTACCCGGTATAACTTAATATGTAGTTAAATTAACTATTGTACTTTAAATCAAATTAAGACTTGATCCAAAAACTTATACAGGGTGAGACAAAATTAATATTCAACATTGGTCACCTTCAAAAGTATTTTACTCTTTTACTTTAAATGGAACACCCAGTATATTATTCCGATATTCAATGGATAATTCATATCTCTTCAAAATACTATTAAGTTTGCCTACCCCTCAAACAAAGATTTTCCTAGATATTTATATTTACATGATTGACCTTCCATACATATTTATATTTACATGATTGAATCGATGATGATGATGAGTAGACCTTTATTATTTGATAAAATCTAGGGTGGCAGTGCTTTGTCTGATGTTACTTCAACATAGCTGTCTAATTAGTCCAACTTTAACAACTAGTTATCATTTTGTGCCAGTTAAAACAAAAAAAATTCTCAGAAATTTGCCGAAAATGCAAACTTATCCTACATCAGAGAGAATTGATATGATTCTATAAGTTGGTGAATGCAGTGTGCATCCATCAATTAATAGAATACTTAAATGCTCCTGATTTTGTCTATTCTGAGTTTTTTATGGGGATATGTTAAAGTAAAGACAGTGTTTACAAAACTATTGTCGACGACATGAGAGAAAATTATTGTAGCTGCTTTTCGAGGTAGATCTCCACATAAATACCTTTTAAAACGAAAAGATCCTTTTGAAAAGACAATCGTTTTATGTAGTTAACAGGAAAGAAAGCATTTTGATCATTTGATTTCATCTAGCTAATTTTTCTCACATAACTACAGGTTTATATCTAGTTTTAATTCGGTAATAATTAACATATGTTTTAAACGTGGATCTTTTTATTACCGTTGAGTATTTTACCCTACAATCTTTAATTTTTGTTAAATTAACAAAAGGTATATCACAGCCACCTATATTTTTACAACTAATAAAGATCTACTGACGAAAAACCATAAAAATTAAAATATCTAGGAAAATCTTAGGCGTAGGCAACCTTAATAATATTTTGAAGATATATGAACTCCCCATTGAACACCGGAATAATATACTGGGTGTTCCATTTAAAATAAAGGAGTAACTTGCTTTTAAAAGTGACTAATGTTCCATATTAATCACCCTGTATAACTTTTAGGGTCAAATTTCTATTTGGTTTAACATACAATGGTTAATTGTAATTAACTATCAGGCTATACAAGGTCAACTAAAATTTCGGTAGCGCTTATTGAACTTTAAAATTTACTCTTCATTTTCACAAATTCACCATTCTCCTTGGAGCTTCGGTGGCGTATGAGAGGCGCCACCCTGTACCCCAGTGCAGTTATGACATTCACCATGTTGAAATTGCAAACATTTTTAGAAAGCTGCGACCATTGAAAATAGTTAGCCTTAGTAACCCTTATTAACACACTAAAAATCCCCATTTGTCCGATGTGTGCGTCATCAAAAAAAATCGGCCGCCATCTTGAATTTTGGTACTTTTTGGGAAAAAATGTAAATAACTCGAAAACGGTTTGTTATAGCGAAAAACTTCAAGAGGTAAAAATTAAAGAGAATAAAAAACTCTATTAGAATCAATAAAAAATAGTTTATTATCCTAACGCAATGACCGAAATGCAAATTACTAATTTTTTAAGCTTATTAACAAATAACATGGATATTTAGCATCAATTCAACTGAAATACAATCCTTGTGACATTTTCAAGAAATATTTTTTATTGGTGAGTTAACAATATTTCAAAATTAACAAAAATTGTAAAAGCTATCCTTTACTAAATACATGTGTACTAATAATGTGCGAAAGCAGTCTCCACCTTGTCCCGGTCGGGGCTATTTACACTTAAACCAAGGTCTTATTGTTACCATTTTCTAAACAACTTGTTTTTAAAAATACAGTGACAGTTTGAAAAATTAGGCTACAGGTTCGAAGAAAAAAATAAAATGTAATGTAAACTGGCGACTTTCAAAACGTTGCAAAAAATCCTCATCTGCGACAAATTACATCCGTTTTCTTAGATCCTGCAGCACAAAAATCTGAGCTATTCGCAGCTGGAAATACATTCTTATTTTCATTATATGGTCGGCATAGGCTAGCAAAAGATTTAGATCAGTTGAGGTATTTTAAATATAAAGCCCTTACATCTCGTCAGGTACTTATAGTAAAAATTTTGATTTAGCTACCTTATACCTCCAACAACTAACGCAGCTGAAAATCATTATTATAGGACCTATTTATAAATGCAGTATTGGTTAAATAACGGAGAAGAGGCAACAGAATGTGGATGGAGTAAAAAACGGATACCTTAGTTCCAACAACAATATCAAACGCAGTGGCACCAGAATTTGTATTGAAAATGATTTACTGTAATTGCAAATCTGGATGAAATAAACTATGAACCATTGCGATAAAAAAAAAAGTAGTACGAGAATTAGTAGTCCCAGATGGAACTCCTGGTCTATAATGATATTTAAATTATATTGAATTTTTTTTTTTGATTTAGCCAACAACACTGTTTTTTTGTTTATCCCTAATGCATCTGCAATGTCCCTTATGGGAACGCCATCCCGTAATCGCGTAAATATAATCGATTTTTGCTCTGAAGTTAAAGGCATTTTTTAAAAATTACGTGACACTGACATAAGAATAGTAATAAACCAGCAGATAAAATCATATTTTGTTGTACTATTTTTTTTAATCGCAATGGTACATGTTTAAAATCCAATATGCCATGTTCATGCTTGTGTGGTAACTGTAATGGTATTTCTTGCGAGAACAAACAAATATCGGTCGATGAATCGAATAAAATTGTAAATTTCATTTTTTTTCTAGAGATGACAGTTTGAAAAGTTAGGTTACAAGTTGGTAACACATTTTTATTAAAATGGTCATAATTTGAATTATTATTATTCGATTTGTAGGGGTATGTTTATAATGCATTTATCATAATGAAAAAGTGTTAAGATCTTAGGTTAAGATCGTAGATGATATTTATGTCAAAAAGATATTCGCAAGTAATTTATTACATTTTATTTTTTTCTTCCAGCCTGTAGCCTAATTTTTCAAAGTGTCACTGTATTTTTAAAAACAAGTTGTTTACAAAATGGTAACAAAAAGACCTTGGTTTAAGTGCAAATAGCCCCGACCGGAACAAGGTGGAGGCTGCTTTCGCACATTATTAGTACATATGTATTTAGTAAAGGATAGCTTTGACAATTTTTGTTAATTTTAAAATATTATTAAACCACCAATAAATATTTCTTGGAAATATCACAAGGACTGTATTTTAGTTGAATCGAAAAATAAGCTTAGAAAAATAGTAATTTGCATTCGGTGATTCCTTTTAAAATTGCTCGATATTATCAATTAATATTTAATTATACTTGTTTATTTTAGAAGCTGAGATATTATGTAATTAATTAAATGTTATTATTTTTTTTAGCATGTGTGCAGATTTTAAAAATAGTTTTTTAGATATACAGGTTGTCTCAAATATGCGCATGAAAATATTTTTTGGTCAGGGGATTTAACATGGCATTAACAGGGCATTTAACAACAAAAAGTACCAAAATCCAAGATGGTGGCCGATTTATTTTGATGACGCACACATCGGACAAATGGGGACTTTTAGTATGTTAATAAGGGTTACTAAGGCTAACTATTTTCAATGGTCGCAGCTTTCTAAAAATTTTTGCAAATTCAAAATTATTTGCACTGGCCTAATGTACACGTACAGTATTGAACCTTTAACTAGTTCTGAGCTCGGGGTTGGCAGATAAAGATCGTGCTCCGCATTCCTAAGTTGATAGTTGTGATATGACCTTTCGGGAATAGCAGATATGTGCTTGCGGATTAACCAAACGGATTCAAAAATGAATAAAGGAAGAATAAGAGTAAGTATTTTAAAATTTTTAAAGAAATTCTGGCAATTCTGGCTAAAGAAGAAAACCGGTATAATCACCCTTTAAGGGGAATCAGTCGACCAAGGAAGTTCATAAAATTAGGAGGGCAATAAACGGGTGCCCCGACAAACAGTATATATCCCGAATCAATAGCCCAAGCCAACTTTACAACTTTTAATGAAAAAGTTTCTCCGAAAATGCGACGACCTCTGGCACTGTGCCCAGGAGGAAAATTGAAAAGCCAGTCGCCAACTTAAGTGAAGATTTTTATGACGGCGTGCCATTTTGTCGATTTCGAGTTATTTATCGACATT
Organism: Sitophilus oryzae; assembly: GCF_002938485.1. Taxonomy (NCBI): domain Eukaryota; kingdom Metazoa; phylum Arthropoda; class Insecta; order Coleoptera; family Curculionidae; genus Sitophilus; species Sitophilus oryzae. The sequence goes on along the minus strand of NW_022147287.1, from coordinate 1,912,311 downwards.
GATTGTTCGTCCGATTTTCTTTACTATTTGTTATTAAGTTGATGCTCTTTAGAATTATTGTCGTTTGCTTAATCCGCAAGCACGTATATCTGCTATTCTCGAAAGGCTACCTCACAACTATCCACTTAGGAATGCGGAGCACGATCTTTATCTGCCAACCCCGAGCTCAGAACTAGTTAAAGACTACTGTCCAATGCCAAAAAAATATACAATCATCTGCCTTTGAATATCAAGTCGCTTTCATTCTTTCCCGCATTTCGCAAAGCTCTGAAGTCATACTTACTGGAGAGAGCTCTATAAACGACTTTTTTTTGTTGATGTTTAATCTTAAACAATTTTGAATTTTAAAATTTTGACCATGTGTTATATTTTTGGAAAGGTAATTTTATTTTTTTTTCAATAAATTAAAAAAAATCGGTAAAAAAACTTTTAAGTTAAACGGTTTTATCTTATGTGCACTGAAAACTAGAAAATAATAATAACAATTAGGTATTTTGAACTTCTAGTTCAGAAATATTTAAGTACTAGGCAGAATAGCTTTTAGGCATATTAGACTAAAATAAAAACGTGGGGCCCCTCTGAAATCCTACCTATGGCAAAGCATATCTTTATACTTTGGTAGATCATGAGCTCGGCGTTCGCTGGTGAAGCCGCCATGGCTGGTTATTGATTGTCAAAATCTCCAGTTACGATTATAGTAAGTCGATGCAATCCACGCTTAGTATAGAAGAAAGTATTACAGCAATAGTTAATGGGCCCCACGTTTTTATTTTAGCCTAATATGCCTAAAAGCTATTCTGCCTAGTACTAAAATATTTCTGAACTAGAAGTTCAAAATACCTAATTGTTATTATTATTTTCTAGTTTTCAGTGCACATAAGATAAAACCGTTTAACTTAAAAGTTTTTTTACCGATTTTTTATTTTTGTTTGTTTCTTTATTTATTGTTTCCATGTTGTTCCCACGAGTAATAGACATCTTAACGGTCGACCCCCCCCCAGAGGTCCAGTAGAGGGGCAGGGCTATAATATACAACAAGAGGCGCCCAATCTTGAGGGGAAAACGCTTGCGACATTACTTTTTTAGCCACCCTAATGCCATACAGTCCTCAACACGTTTTAACCTATTACCTTAACTTGGGTGGTAAAGCTACCGCTAACTACGTAGGTATATCTAATCACCTATTTTTTATCTGTCCTTCTAACGTCACACAATCTTGGACACAACTGTTCTGGACACGACTACTCATGCCCTCACCTAATACGCCATTTTGTAACGACGTCCATCTTGGATTTTAAATTTTGTCATAATCACAGTATTCCACTACTGTAGCCCTTTCATTTGATACCCATATTGAGGGGGTTGTGGAAAAATATGAAATCCGCCATTTTGTACCGGCGGCCATCTTAGATTTACAATGTTATTGATATTACTATATTGTATTGTCATCGGAACTAAAGGTGTGTACCAAATTTCAGATCAATCTGACAACAGGAAGGTACTTAAATTTCAATTTCTAATTTTGACCCAAACAAATAAATAAATACCGTACGGGTCGAGCTAAATAAAACCGTTTAAATATACAGGGTGTCCCATATAAAATCAAATTTTCTGTTGATAATTCTTAAATTATTAATTTAAAAAAAATTATACTTAAACCATTAAATTCTACGTAAAAAGGTGATGTGGAAATGTTTTCATAAAAATACAAAATTTTCCATAGCAAAAAAGTTACAGCGATTTGTTAAAAATGCATATTTTTAAAAACACCCCGTAACTCCGAAACGGTAACAGATATCGATATGCGGTTTTCACCATCATGTTTTTGATAAAAATTGAGCTCCAGACACCGGTATTAGTTTTCGTCTATCTCCTATAGAAAAGGGTGTTTCCATTGAAAAGCGTCGAATTTGGCCTACCCTGTACAGCCTCTCAAATAGTGCCGTTCGGATTCGGCAATAAACTGTAGGTCCCATGTACTTGTGAAATACTGATGACACACATCACAAGTACATGCGAGAGGTTGCCGACGCTCTATATGTATAGAGCATGGCACTGTAAGAAGAAAGACAAAAGCAGACAAAGCAAATTTTCAATATGAATTAATTAATTTTTTTTTAATTGTCCCGTACTTCGTACATAAAGGATTGGTTAATGAAGCAAAAAGTCCACTTTTTCCCCTATTAACTTCTAATTATATTCCTTGGAATGGGGTGCAATACGAGAGGTTTCGAGCGCTCCGGTTGCGCAATTAGTGAATTCGCTCGGAATATCACGCTACATTTGATACGGCGGCCTTGCCCGTGGGCTTGTAAAAATTGTCGAGGCTCCGCATTAAACGGTTTAGTAGAGCAAAAAGGCAGATGCATGGAGAAAAATCCGCACGGATATTGGCAAATGTCATTCACACAGCCATAAGTGTAGCCACGGTGGAGCAGTTGTCCTACTACTACTGCCAAATACGTTTAAATAAAATATACGACGGCCTCCCCATAAGAGCAATGAGAGGATTTACGTCCCAGTATTGAAGGACAGAAAATCAAGTCTGAATGGTTTCAAGAGTAAGTTTAAGTTCATCCTTATTTAGTCAAACCTCCTACAACACAAGGATAGACTTATGTAGGAAATGCATTGAAATTCTATAGCCATTACTCTCTGACGAGTATTTGACACGCATCAGAAGATTGTTACGCAAGGGGCTCTTTTTGGGGCAATTTTGTCTCAGACTGTATAACTTTTCAGGTCAAGATTTAATTTGGTTTAAAGTACAATGATCATTTTTACTACATATTAGCATAAACACTATACAGGGTCCGACAATAGTGCGTCAGGCATCTGTAGCTCCTAGAATAAAAAACTTGAGAATTTTGTTTTGTGTGCAAACCTAAAGTATGTACCAGGATGTATTTCAGGAAAATATTTTAACTTTTATAGGGTGGCTCAAAAAAGTGTGAGTGGACCTGGATGATTTTTTTTAAATGGAACACCCTGTATATAATTGCATTTTTGGCTTCCTTTCAGATCACTTTACATAACCCTAAGATATGAATAAATATATTTCGATAGTTTCAGAGATATTAAAAAATAAATAAAAAATATGTATTTTTCAGCCCTTCTTAAAAAATTATTAAAAATACAAGAACTGTTCTGAAATCAAAACTATATTAGGTATTTACTTTAGATAGTCTGTTCTTACATTGTTATAAATATGGTAATCGTATATCATACAGGATGTTCAATATTCTACGCCAAACTTTCTAAAATATAAAATAATTTTTCTATTCAATATTTGTATTTGTTTTTCAAAATTTTGACCGGTTTCGCAGATACGCGCAGTATTATTTTATATGGCGCTTTCAATGGTAAAATACGAGAGAAAAATAACTGGGTGGCTTTGATAAAAATTTACTGTGGAAAATGCCATATGAAATATAAAACCGCAAATATCTGCGAAACCGTTAAAAATTTTGAAATACTCTAAATACAAAAAATTTTTCATTTTTAATTCTCCGTCTATTGAAAAAAATAATATACAGGGTGTTCCATTTAAAAAAACGAGGAAAAATTATTTTATATTTTAGAAAGTTTGGCGCAGAATTTTGAACGTTCTGTATAATTTACGATTTTCATATTTATAGCAAAGTAAGTACAGACCATCTAAAGTAAATACCTAATATAGTTTTGATTTCAGGACAGTTCTTGTATTTTTAAAAATTTTTTTAAGAAGGGCTGAAAAATACATATTTTTTAATATCTCTGAAACTATCAAAATATATTTATTCATATCTTAGGGTTATGTAAAGTGATCTGAAAGGAAGCCAAAAATGCAATAATATACAGGGTATTCCATTTAAAAAAAATCATCAAGGTCCACTCACACTTTTTTGAGCCACCCTATAGAAGTTAAAATATTTTCTGGAAATACATCCTGGGGCACATACTTTAGGTTCGCGCTTAAACAAAATTCTCAAGTTTTTTATTCTAGGAGCTACAGATGCCCGACGCACTATTGCCGGACCCTGTATATCAGGTGAATTCGAATTTAGATTAGCAATGGGAACTATCGAATGAATTAGACTATCGAATGGTTAATGAATGAATTATTTCAACTATCGAATGGTTTTATTCGAATAAAATCATTCATTCATTTTGTAGAACTAAAACGAATATCGAATGCTTTTTGACAAATGAAATTTAGTATTCGTTTGATTTTTGTATGCGTCAGTGCATTATTAGTTCTTCCAAATTTTTATAACTTCGCCGTATAAATACTGTGCTATTTTGCGTTTATTAAAAATAGTTAAAATACTAAAATAGTAGTTATTTTTTTAATTTTATTTTATGACGATTTTGTGTGCCATGTGCAGGTGGTCAAAATTTTTCCGAAAATTTGTGTGGTTTTCCGTAGTCCGATCTTTCAATTATTTAATTTTATATGGTATATGGTCTATTTTTTTAATGGGAAATTTTGAAGTAGCAATTTTAAGAGAGATGAGATGAACTTACAATTAATTTTAAAAATACATATTTGATGTTTTAATAATATGAATTAGTTAAACTTAATAATCATATTTAAGTAATGTGGTTGTATAATCATGTTTAAAGTAAATGATCATTTTTATCGAACTCAAACTATGGGGTGAGAAAATTAAAATGAAAGTTTTCCACGTGCCAATTTAAAAAAAAGTTAACGATGTTTGTATTTTGTTTTATGCTAAATTCTCTTACATGTAGTTTTTTTGCAGAAGAAAAAATATTTCATTTATTTTTTAAAGTAAATGCCAGTAAAAGTAAATATACTTTTTAAATAGTAATATAAAGCACCTAATATAAATAATTTTGATTTCTAATTTTTTATTTATATTTTCCTTCCATTACACTGCATGCTTAGAAAATTAATAAATGTTTATATTTCATGATTTTAAAATTTGTTGTTAATATAACAAATTAGTTCTTAAAATTATTATTATTTAATAAACCAACGTTGCCAAAAAATTTAGAGACTATATTATTTTAAATAGTCTGTTCTAATATAAATAATTTTGGACATCTAATTTGTTGTTTATATTTTGCTACTACTTAAAAATAAAATATTTATATTAAATGATTTTAAATTTTTTCAAAATGTTAATAGGTATAACAAATTACTGTTATTATTATTTATTATGTCTTTGCTAAAAACATTAAAAATAATTTTCCTACATCCAAAATAACAAGTATTATTGCAGTGGAACAACAGAATATTAATAAAAAAATGCAGAATGTATAGTATGTCTATATATTCCCTAATTAACTAAAGCCAAACATAATATTCTTTTGCTAATATCAACTAATACCAAAATATGTTCAACAGCGCCTTTCATAATGTATTTTCTGTGTATTTTACTAGCATCTCAATAAAAAATAATGTGTCCTTATCTATATCTGACTCCGCAAAAAATCAAAGATGCCGGCTTCTTTCATAGCATTGCCACCGACCGCTGTCGGGTTTCTCGGAAAGAAACCTACGTCGCCGGGCGACAACTAAAAATCATGTTAATATTTTATTATAATCGATCCTGACGAATGAATGAATTTCATAAATGAATGAATTTTTGTAAATGAATGGGTTTTTGCTGCCGAATTACTAGAATACAATATTTCAAGGCAGATGACGGATCTATTCGATAATTTTTATTCGAATAGTTTTCAACGAATGTTTTCTTACTAACTATCGAATTATTCGAATGAATTGCAACTATCGAATGTTTCGATAGTATTCATTCGATAGTTCCCACTACTAATTTAGATAGCTTTTATTTAAATTTATTTTTTTTCTTCCTTTTTAGAAAATGTTAAATATGTCAGAAACCTTATATTTTAGTCATGAGCTTCGCTAACAAAACTGACCTTTATATTTTCCTAGAATCCGAAAATCCATTAATATACAGGGTGGTCCGGACTGTCCGGACTGTATTACGGAAACTTCGGCTGCATATTCTGCAGATAAAAATAAGTAAAAAAGTTCCTATAAATGTATGTCCTAAAATGCCTAGTTTCGGAGATACAGAGTGTAGGAATTTCATTTTTATTTCGATTTTTTCTATATAATTTCTGAAGTAACGTCAATATTTGGATGAAAATTGGTGTCTAGTGGAGTTTTTTTTTGTCAATATGACTCCTATTTGTGGCATTTCCCATGTTTAGGTCGACGATGCAACATGCAACACACGGTATAATACGGTCGACTTCTCTAATACATATACCAGTATCGTGTTCACTAACGAAAACTACAGAAGCTCTCTGAGCGTTTCTAAGCTAAACGTCCTCGAGCAATAATCTCGAGTAAAATACTGCTGGTGCAGACGTGTACATTCGTGCAAATCCGTCGGAAAGTAAACTCGTTGGCGCTGGTTCATTTTGTTTGCCTCCTTTCAGCAGAGCCGAGTGCGGTTAATGCTTTGGAACAAACAAGCATTTCGGTCTATAAGGTGGAAAATTTATTTTGCAAAGAATGCGTATACCTATATTCTTAGTACCGAGAAGGAAATAGAATCTTTTTTAAACCCTTATGTAGAATGGAGAATTTATAATGAGTGGGAGGAGGGTTTATCACCGCGACCTTAAAGATCTATTGTGTCCCCCTTTCTTGAGTTATAACTCATCACACAGTCTATAACTCATCATACTATACCATTCACAGTCGAGGAGCTTGTCTCCGGTTGATATTATTGTGGTACATTAGTGTGTTATTTTTCAAAATATTAATATTTAACAAAATAAAACACCAATTTACTATAATACACCAAAAAATTTTCTTAAAACACTGATGAGACTTGTAAAATTACAGACACTGTACAGGGTGGACCATTTTGGTTGTTTCTATAGGGTATCTAGGAAACCGTAAGAAATATTCAAATTTTGATACTGCAGTCTCGGGTTCTTTTTTTTTTAAATAACAATGGCGCAAACGGATCGTGGCTATATTGATCGGTTTCGAAGCTACAGGGGGATTCTCAAATTTTGTACTTTTTGAAGATGTTCGATAGTTTGTTTATTTTAGCAACCACGAAAAAATGAATTATGCATTCTAAAGGCACTTTTCTGTGTAGAATGCAGTGGCGTAGTCAGACTTTTTTGGAAAAAAAATATTTTTTTAGATATTAACTATACTTATGTTTTTTTAAATAGAACCGCCTGTATATTTTTAAATTTCCTGATTCAGCTTGGCATGGGCTTTTCGAAAATATATAACGCTCTATATTTATTTTTACTATTAACCTCAACATTTGAAATTTTTCTTAAAATATCCAGTTATAGTAGTAGGCCGCGCCGAGATCGGAACATACCTTTGATGGATGTGATGTGACATTTCATTTCAACAGATTGAAGTGTGTGAATTTTAAATAATAAAAGTAAGTAAATTTAGCTGAGAAGCCCGATTGAAGTAACCTGTTGAGTTTGTATTAAAATATGTTCTTTTGTTTCGTATTTTGGATTTTATTTAATTGCTAATACATGGGGTAATTTGAAAGTAGATATTCGTTTGTTTCCTTTAATACTTGGCATGACCTACCAAAAAGAAAGTCGATATCTTTAAATAAATTGGAATTTTAAAGTTAATGGTGAAAATAAATATATAGTGTTATATATTTTCGAGATGCCAAGCTGAATCAGGAAATTTAAAAATATACAGGGGGTTCTATTTAAAAAAAACATAAGTATAGTTAGTATCTAAAAAAATATTTTTTTTCGAAAAAAGTCTGACTACGCCACTGCATTCAACACAGAAAAGTGCCTTTAGAATGCATAATTCATTTTTTCGTGGTTGCTGAAATAAACAAACTATCGAACATCTTCAAAAAGTACAAAATTTCAGAATCCACCTGTAGCTTCGAAACCGATCAAGAGACTGCAGTATCAAAATTTGAATATTTCTTACGGTTTCCTAGCTACCCTATAGAAAAAACCAAAATGGTCCACCCTACAGTGTTTTGGTGTATTGTGTTTTATTTTGGTGTTGTAACACCAAAGGTTCTAACCTCCAACTGTTATTAATATTTAGACATACTGTAATCACAAAAAAATTTCCGATGCACGTAATCAATCATATCGACATTGACATTAAAGTCTATCTATAAACCTGACTAAATGAAATTTTGGCAAAAATCTTTAAATTTGTTGTATAATTTAAGATACCGAGCAGCTCTTCATTTTACTTTATAGAGCAAATGATTGTAGCAGATATTTTATTTAGATTAAAGCTGCAAAAACTAGTTTAAACCGAATTTTATTATCGCTACGTTGGTCACATTGCGCCGCGCCGTGTTCAGCAATGTTGTCCTTTATTATTTGACAATTTTCCTAATGTCAGTCATTATTTTGTATGATATCGTGTTGTTGTTGAATCTTTGTGAGCAATTCTCGTTTTTTGCCTATTTTCGGTAGTCTTTTTTTTTTAAATACACTTTTAAGCACAAACAGTTCTTTTAAGAACTAAATTTTCGAGTTTTTGTATTGCATTTCTTGAAATTGTGTGTTGAAAATATGTCAAAGCATTTAAACAGTCGAAGCAAAGAGCTTGTAGCTTCCCTGATAAACAATTTGAACGAGAACGTGACAATATAGGTCCTTTATTACCCTTGACTGCAGTCAGAGAAGTAAGTTTGATTGATAAGCACATTATACCACTTTCAAAGTTAGTTTTTATTAAATTCTATGATTATGAGTTTGTGCATTCATAGCACCCTCTTGCTTGTTATTACCACTTATGGCGTTGTAAAATGTACAACAATAAATAAATAAATAAGTAACCCATAATAACGGTTAGAATAATCTTCATAATGGACTACTTTTTACCAATATGTAATACGTATAATAAGCTATAAAACAAATAAATCAATTAATTACTAAATATGAGTTATTAAATTAAAAATAAAACGTAAAACTCTTTAAAAAATCATATAATAAATATATTGTTTGTCAATTTTAAATTAAGATTCATCTCATAAATCCTACACAATCTGGCAGCGCTGTCGTCATCGCTTGTCACTCAAAGTTGATCACGTGCATCGGAAATTGTTTTGCGATTACCATAGAATCGAAATGTTTAAGTAAATTAAATTAGTTAAAAGTTTATGTTTGCATAAACAAAGCAGAGGGGAAAAGGTTTTGACAAACTTTAAATTAAAGCAGTAAAACATGTTAATTAAATGCAAAACAGCGCGGCTTTTTATCTAGCAGCAAAATTTTCAAATGTATTCCGGCAGTTTGAACTTATTTGAATAGTAGAGTTAGTTGTTGGCTTCTCTTGTATTTTAACGCGGATAAAATGAAAACCATTTCAAGTACTAATTGAAATGTAAAAGCCTGCCACTGACTAACAAAATACTAGTTAGAAATATAACAAAGACCTTGATGGTTTTGTCCCTACTAATTTATCTGTAATGATAATTATTATGTATCTATATTACGGACAACGATGTATACAGGGTGATCAGCAATCCTGATAATCTATATTTTTTTCAGTCTTCTGTTGAAATTGTTCAAAGAAATTTGCGACATATAATAAGATTGCATAGAAGCTATAAGTTGAAAAACAATGCAATAAAACAATTCCGTGAATTATAATAAGTAGGATTATAATACAGGGTTGTTCACCACATACGACACAGAGTATTGTAGCTAAACGATTAGATTTTTACAAATTCTAAGTTTTGGGTTTGTTTAAGGACTATTAGAGCTACAATTTAAAAATATTTTTACAAGATACACAGTGTCCCAAATAAGCAAAAAATATTATAGTTTCGATTATAGTTATATTTTTTTAAATGGTATATTATTCTATTTTTAGATTCTACGATTGAAATAAAGGTAAATTTGATTAAGGTTTATCCCACTTAAACCCTTGAAGAAATGAAGCCTTAAAGTTTTTACTGCAATATCATAAAATTGAAAATATTTCAAAAAAGGTAAGATTTAAGAATGATAAACCTTAATCAAATCTAGCTCTATTTCAATCGTAGAATCTAAAAATAGAATAATACATAGGTAGGGTGTTCCATATACAGGGTGTTCCATTTAAGTAGAGGGAGATGGGGGTTTCTGCGCCAGGAGCAAGGAGCAGATAGTGACGTCAGGCGTAAATCAACTAAGAACATGTAAAATAGGCTAATAAACAAGAATAAACAGATTTAAATAGAAAACAATCGCTTTTGAACTGCTTTGAACCGCTTTTTAGCTTAAAACAACAGACCTGTTCATTTTTTGTTAAAGCAGAAATTAACGGGTTTGAGCAAAAAATGAACGCGGTTGTTTTCTGTTTAAACCTGTTTATTCTTGTTTATTAGCCTGTTTTACATGTTCTTAGCTGATTTACGCCTGACGTCACTTCCTGTTCCTTGCTCATGGCGCAGAAACCCCCATCTCTCTCTACTTATTTAAAAAAAAATATAATATTTTTTACTTATTTGGGACACTCTTTTAAAAATATTTTTAAATTGTAGATCTAGTCAACGAACCTAAAACTTACAATTTGTAAAAATCTAATCGTTTAGTTGGAATACTCCATGTGGTGAACAACTCCGTATAAGCAGAGATATAAATAAATTGAAAAATGATTGCAATAAATCATTTAATAACGTTTCAATTTCCTACTGAGTGAAAAAATATACAGTAGAGAGTCAGTATTTCCGTGACTTTCTACGTAAAAAATGTCTCTTGGTAAAGATAAATCTTCTAAAAATAAAATAAATACATATGTTTGATAGGTTTTTATATTATCTTTAATTTAAATGTTTAATAGAACCATTTTGGTATATAGTGTTCACGGATATCCAGTTTAAACTTTAAACCTTGTTTTCTCAGTTTCATCGAAATGGTCTATAGAACAATCTTATTCTAGGGTGACGATATGCTAAGAAAATTATAAAGTGCTAACATCGGATATTTACGTAAATTTCAATATACCAAATGTTTGTCCATCTCTGATTGTATGTCATTCATCTACAATTAACTTTTACAATATTCGTTTTGAAATTCTAATATAAAATAAAACATCTGATTTGCCCAACTTAAAACGTAAATATCTTTTAAAAATTTGTCTCATTAGAATTTTAACAAAAATAGCACAAATATCGAATATTCAATTGAAACTTCGTTGCTTATCGTAATTGAGATCGCTCTAAAAGCTTAAATTAAAAGATTAGAAACTTGGGACCGACTTGAAATAAATGGAATTTCAACAGGATCGAATTTTAGCAGTGGCTCAAACAAATTGGCTTAATTGGAACGCTTGGAAGATCAATTTACGAAAATAAAATTCTATATAGACGTCGAGTAGTCGTTAGGAAGTAAGGAGAAAATCGAATTTCCCATGTTATAAAAATGTTTTATAGCTGGTGGTAGTGAGCGCTGCTGCCATTACACATATTGGATCGGCACGACAAATAAAACGTTTTTGTGTAATTTTACGAGTTTTTAATTAGTTCATAACATTACCAGTGAATCATTTGATTTGATTATTGGATTATACAGTCAGTAAATTATATCATTTTTTGAAAGAACTGATAAAGATGTAGAAACTGTATATGAAAGAGAAAATTAATCAGCGCCACCTCATAGATCCATTGTGTCCTCATTTTTTTGAATTATAACTCATCATACAGTCTAAGGATCTTGACAAAAGCCAGTATCTGAGAAGGTTTCGCAGAGATATATCTCTTTTCTTTTAATTTCACTCAAAATGAGTTATTTGGGTCATAAATGACCTAAATACAAAATATTTTTGTGGTGTCTGTCTGTCTGTCTGTCTGCCGTCTGTAACACGATAACTCAAAAACCGCTGAACCGATTTTAATCAAATTTGGCACAAAAATACTGTGGCACCCGAGAATCTGGCCATTAGTTTTTGGTGGGGGTGGGGTGTTGGTAAGGGGGTATGGGAGGGGGTTAAACATTTTAAAAAATCGTAACTCCAAAATTACAGTAGCTAGCGAAACGCGTTTTTTTTTTAAATGAAAGGTAAATGTCTAGATTTGTTATGAAGTATTTTTAAATTGTTGAATGGCTATTTCTTTGTGTAAATCGACTAAATATTAAAACATATCTGAAAAACACCTACACACAATACCTCCAGAAATAAATTATTTGTCATTGTCAGTGGTTTGGCAGTTCAGATTATATACTCGATTATATATCAAGTTTTTAGATAATTTAGGGATCGGTTCATACAGCCAGCTTTAGGTACATAAATACTAGAACAAAGGTTCGTTTAAACGACATTAGTGAATTAGCTACACAAAGCGATTTTAGGAAATTCATCCTCTTAGAGAGTAAAATTATGTCGGAACAATTTGTTGTATGAAAATTCCTTACTATGCGGTCTAGAAGAATGAAATCCTACAAAAAGAATTAGAAAAGATTTTTGAAATTCATCAACCAAATGGGTAAAGTTAGTAAAAATTTATATAAAACTTGGTGACCTCTGGATTATACACATAAAAATTGGCACAAAGAATCATTTACAAGACATGAGTTAATTATTTGGATAAAGCGATGTTATGAAATTTATAATCTTAGGTAGTAGAATACGGAATGAAAGTTTGCTGTACGAAAATGCATTACTATAACATCTAGCAGTATCAAATTTTATACAAGGGTTTATTTAGTGACATATCAGTAATATAAACTTCTATATTTCTTCTTCAATTATCCTTCAAGGAATAAGAAATAACTATAAATGGAGTATTAGTGCCAATAAACCAAAAAAGAGATGAAAAATAAAAAAGAATATCAAGGGAATATATTAAGTAAAGCGACAATTGAAAATTTCAAATATTCATTTGAAAACTTCATATTTCAAAACTATTTATTTAGTAATACAGTTTATATGGGACCATAGGTAGGGGTTCTATCTATAGAGGGTACATAATCATTTCACTATTTGTTATTTTGGAGAGATTTTATTTTTTCGGATTTTGTAAAATTTCTTTGAAATTGACTTTGGTTCGATTTCGAAAATAATCTATATATAAATAAGAAATAAAAAACCGCCCTGGAAGATCACCATCCACCCTCTATCCAACCATACATAATTAGTTTCAGTCAATGGAAGTAGTTAGAAAAAATTGAAAAAAAGTGTTAAAAAAAAGCAAGATTTCAAAAACATTTTGTGGCTAAAATTGAATATTTTTGTTAGATATAAGGCAATTTTAACCGTTGCTATAAAAAAAAAACAATATACCTACTACCGTATGATCGAGAAAAAACGGCGTCAGCGATGGCTATGGAATGAAGATCGCTGTCATTTTATATGTAAATTTATATGGGAAATGTCATTGATGTTCATTTCCCAGCCAACTGGACGCCGTTTTTTTTCGATCATACGGTATTGTGTACATACATATTTAATAATATTTAATATCATACACACACATACAAAAATCGACTTGATAATGATTGTTAATCAATCATTAGCTAGATGTTTATATTAAGCTCAGTTTCTCTAAAAAAGAAGCAAATTATGAAACCTTAATGGACGTGTCACAAAATTTACAAGAGTAATGGGCGCCCGGTAACACGTGAAATATTAATCATAATATTAATTAAAATTTACAGTGTCGAGGGCTTGGAGCTTTAAAACCAAATTAAACTGCTACCAGGCGTTCCCTTTTACACATTTTGTCTACGTAATTCGCCACAACCCGCAGCAATTTCGCCTTTTATAAAATTCTCGTCACACGACTACTTCCTTTTCTAAATTTAATTCTAAAATTGTTGTGTTGTTTTCGAAAAAAGAAAAACGTGATATGGTTGACATTGCGGTTGGCGTTTCTACATAATATGCTATTGTAGCAAATTAAAAGAAATACCAGATATCGTTCTAGAAATAAAATTTAAAAATGAAAGAAAATAATCTACTATTCCCAGGAGGATCCTATTTAAAGCGATTTTTGCTGCGGAGATGGAATTTTTGGAGCATAAATTCTAATATTTGATAACCATTATACAGTGGCTTAAAGTCGCGCTAGTTTCTCTCTTTTTTAATACTTTCGTTCGTTCAGCGTCTTCTTTGAGATTATTTTTCTTCTGTGCAGAGATATTAGAATACGTAATCGTATTTTAGATTAGAAAACAATTTATTTAGGTCTAACTAAAAAGAATATTTTTATATTGAGAAGATTTTTAAATTTTGACTGTAAATTGCATCTAAACGGTCCAGGGGAAAAACATGATAAGCGCCATTTTATTAGTTTTACAGGAAAGCTAGGAAACGATTTAGAACGTAATAATGTGACAAATAAATAAAAAGTGATGTTCCGGCCGAGATTCGAACTCCGGTCTCTCGCTTCCTAGCCCGACTCTTATGCCCGACTCCTTATGCACTGCTCCACAGTAACTTGCTTAGCGATAATTCAATGACGGTATATAAACAAAAAAAACAGGTTTATAACAATATCTTGACGATTTGAACTGGCGCGCGGAGCGTGCTGACCAATAGCGCCTGTTATCACCTGTGACGTAGCGACCAACCTGCGCAATATCATACCTTGTATTCTTTGTACCATGGTATATACATATTTAATAATATTTAATATCATACACACACATACAAAAATCGACTTGATAATGATTGTTAATCAATCATTAGCTAGATGTTTATATTAAGCTCAGTTTCTCTAAAAAAGAAGCAAATTATGAAACCTTAATAGACGTGTCACAAAATTTACAAGAGTAATGGGCGCCCGGTAACACGTGAAATATTAATCATAATATTAATTAAAATTTACAGTGTCGAGGGCTTGGAGCTTTAAAACCAATTTTATTATAATTTATTATTATATTTATCCCGCATTTATTATTATATTTATCAATATAACTTACGTACAAATACAAATTTGTAATATTCCACAGGAATATTACAAAAGAATTTCCATTAACATACAAACTGGATAAAATTTTCTCACATTTATGTCAGCATGAGAAAAAACAATATAAGTTTGCCAAAAATAAGCTTTTTACGTCAAGCAGTTTCAGCAGAATCGTGGTTAAGAAATTACACAACTATTTGGAACACCCTGTATGATTTTTTAAAAAATTTCAGAATATGTAAAAAACCCAAATTAATTATGCTTGTCCAAGCGTTTTCCCGAAAGACTAACCGTTTTTTAAATAACAAATATTGTAATATTTGAGGGGCGTTTTCACCCTCTTGGAGTTTGAGATTCGAAAAACCCTTCCTTATCGAACCTCTACACCTCACAGTCAATCCGTTTGCCAAAAATCAGCTTTAAACGTCAAGCAGTTTAAGCAGAATCGTGATTACTCAATGGTCATGTTTTATGAAACACCCTGTATAAATTTATAAAAAATCTTAAAATATGTAAAACAACAAAATAAAATATACGTGTTTAAGAGTTTTTCCGAAAAACTATATTGATTGGTATTTAAATAAAAAATATTTTAATATTTGAAGGATAGTTTCACCCCCTTAGAATTCGAGTTTCGAAAAATCCCTTCTTATCGAACCTCTACACCCTAAAGCCAATCTGTTTTCCAAAAATCAGCTTTTTAAGTCAAGCGCTTTAAGCAGGATCGTGATTAATCAATGACCAGATTTTTCGAAACACCCTGTATACGTTTTAAAAAAATCTTAAAATATGTAAAAAACAAAATAAAATATACGTGTTTAAGCGTTTTTTCGGAAACTTGACCGTTTTTAAATAAAAAATATTGTAATATTTGAGGGGTGGTTTCACCCTCTTGGAACTGGAATTTCGAAAAATCCTTTCTTATCGAACCTCTACACCCTAGAATAAACCTGTATGCCAAAATTGAGCTTCTTACGTTGAGTGGTTTGAGCAGGATGGTGGTTAATCAGTATGTCAGTCACTTAAGAATTTTATATATTAGTATAGATAACACTTACCAAATTTAATTTTTTTTATGTTGATTAATTAACTTTAATATTAATTTTTTTAAACCAGTACCTTTTGACATTATTTTTCTGCAGTACTAAAATCCATTATTTACCTATCGTGTGATGTCGATATTTTACAGATTTTAGTATATGTTTAGTATGATCCTTGTACCATATACGATATGCACTTATCTACGACGAGATGGTATACAAACTTTATTGATGGTAACTTTATTGGTGTATAAGACTTTCTGCTTGGGCAGCAAGTATTAACTATAAACTGTGCTCTGGGTCTACAGTTAATTTTCCCTCGATTTTTCCTCCACTTGACTTCAAAAGCCACAAAACACACGTAATAACACGAATCAAAACGCATCATCTTCCAAAACGCAGGGTATTTAACAAAAGTTGACACAAAATTATAACCTATAATTTGGCAAGACTTTGACAAGCGTCAAAAATGACAAAAATCTAAAGGCGAGTTCATACGCATCGGCGTCCGTTTGTCGTTCATCGTTCCGTCAAACCAATAAAATTGAAATACGATCTGTCATTTTTTAAATAAACCAATAAAACTGGTTAAAAACAAGACACGACGGATGACGGATTTATATTTAAACCCATCCATAGATAACTTAAAAATTATTAGAAACTTTTTTTAGTAAAATAAATAGATTGGTATGGGACGTCATCTGCTTTTCTTCTGTCATCGTCTGTCGAAATCTTACCTGAGAAAAAAAAACAAAGTATAGTACACATTGGTCGAATGTTTTCGTCTTTAGATAGAGTGTCATTCTAGATTTGAATATGATTGAGTTTCTTCCATATAAGTACTCCATGCTAACTTAATTTTTCTGTTGATTTCTGGTAGTAGAGGTCCCGAGCTGTGTATTAGTTGTATTACAAATGTATATTTTTTCACTCAGTAGTTTTATACAGGTAAGGACGAAAAGTTATTACTCTTCAAACAAGTTTAAAAAATATGTAGGTGGCGTTCTCTACAAGTAGGAGTCACATTGACATCGAAATCAAATTTCATCAAATGTTAAAAAACTTCGTTAGTTCAGAAATTATTTGGAAAGATTCGAAATAAAAATGAAAATTCTACACCCTGTATTTTTGGACATACATTTATATTTATACGAACTTTTTATATGCAGAATATGCTGCCAAAGTTTCCCGAATACAATTCGGACCATCCTGTATAAATAAAGAAACATATAATTTAACTTCTAACACTAAACCATATTTGCATTTTTTGTAATACAAAAAACTAAAAAATCATCTAAACACAATTAATTAAATCAAATCAATACATTTTGTGCCAATTACGATTAGCCTCTATGCTAGTATCATCCCCAATTAATTCCATCCCCAATTAGTCCGTCAATTAATCATGTTTGTGCGCTTGAAAAGTTTTAAAAAGAAAGTTTTGATATCTTCTAAAAAGACGCACTTTAAATGACAAACAACCCAAGCAAAAAAAAACGATTCAAAGATTGAATATCGATTCGTCACGTTTCCTTATTTTCTTTATTGCATTGGGATTTCAAAAATATCTGTAGGGAAATTACTCTACTGTATGTAAGAAAAATAAATATTCTTATATCTTGGATATAATAAATTTTGGTGACAGCTTTGCCATTTCATTTGAGTAGGACACAGGAAAGAAATAATATTACATCCAGCAAAAAATATAATACTAGAAATTTAATAAAAGTTTTTTTAGTGGGTACCATTTGGCTTGCAATTGGTGTAGACTGTAGGTTGTATTTAGAGGGAAATTTAATCACCGCGACCATATAGATCCATTGTGTCCCCCTTTTTTTAGTTATAACTATTGAGACGGTTTTATAGAGGTTAGTTCTCCATCTCCGATATCAGTTGTATCAAAGTTATTAAGTGTTATCACTTTAAATATAAAAAGCATGTGCGCCACTGACTTTTTTTCTGTTGATATCAAAATTGTGTAGGACGTTTAATGTCAATTAAAAGTTCTCTTGATATTTTGTCGAATTCGGCCTCCTTGATGAGATAAACGCAATTTTATTAATCACAATTAATAAAATTAAAATAAAATTAATGAGTGATATATTTTAACTAATTTATTATTAAATATTATTACTATTAGTTATTATTACTATAAGTCCAACCTACAGTAATTTCAAATAAAAAAATAATGGTATTTAAGATAATTACAAAAAACCTAATTTTAAAAAGTTTTAATATCCTGTTACTCTAAAACTATGCATTTCCATACCCATGTTTATACGAACTTTTTTCATATTTTTTGATGAGGAATCAATGAGTATGTCTTTAAAATTTTCGCAAGTTAATGATATTAAAATTTTTTAAAGGTTCCTATTTTGGAATTAATAAAATTGCGTTTATATCATCAAAGAGGCCGAAATCGACAAAATATTAAGAGACAACTTTTAATCGGCATTAAACTGCTGACACTATTTTGCTAACAAGAGAAAAAAATCAGTGGAGTACATGCTTTTTTTAGAAAAATATTCCAGTGATAATCCGTATGCATCCCTGTTGAATATGTCGACACTTTTTTAGCTTTAAAATATCTAGCATTTATAGTCACTTTTACCCTCAAAATTTCACTGAAAACGCTAAAAGTACTTGCGGAAGAATATTATAATAAATCAAAAAAATATTAAGAATTTAACACCTTGTAGTTAGAATTTTTTAGAATGAGTGGGAGGGGGGTTAATCACTGCGACCTTACAGATCCATTGTGTCCCCCTTTCTTGAGTCATAACTCATCATACAGTCCCAGGGCTTTGACAAAAGCCAGTATCTCCGGATCTCCATCTCCAATATCAGTCGTACCAAAATTCATGGCACGAATGCTTGTCGTCTCGGCGCACTCAGTGATGAGGTGTACTGGTGAACACAGAATCTGCATTCGCCGTTTCTTCTTAGTTTCAATCTACTGAGGTGTTCATTGAGGAGACAGTGTCCTGTTAAAAACCCCGTGACAATCCGAAGATTGTTCTTACTTAAACCCAGGAAGAGCTGTTATTTTTCTTGATCATAAGCTCTCAGAAACTTTTTCGAGTGTCTTAGACCGTTGCAAGATTTCCATTCCAGGTTGCGGATGGAAAAGTTCTTGAGTTCCGCCTTGAGTTGGTTACCACTTGGAAAGCAGAACGGTTCTGGTCCAGTTAGTGGAGTGTTCGCTCCTTTCCTAGCTAGATTATTTGCTTCTTCATTGCCTTCTATCCCTTGGTGAGCAGGCACCCAGAGTAGGAGGACTTCGTTTTCTTTGCCTAATTTATTCAGCTTCTCTATGCATTTTTGACCAATTTCGAATTGATTGATACTGAGTTGATCGCTTTTAACGCTGCTTGACTATCAGACAATATGGCTATTTCTTGTTTCCGATAGTTCCTATCTAAGATAAGTTGTACGCATCTTGCGATAGCGTAGATTTCTGCCTGTAGGATACTAGGGTAAGTGCCCATTGGTTCGGAGTATTTAGTTCCCGTATTGGTTTTGGAAGCATCAGTATACCAAGTTATGGTATGGTCTTTTAACTGCTGGGCAAGCGTTTCGCTCTTCCAATCCTTTTTATTGCTCAAAACTACATTGAGATGTTTCTCAAAGTTGTACGTTCTTGGCATATCGTCCACTGGGAGTTGCAGGAGTGGCATTTCCTTTTTGAGGGTGTTCCAAGCCCCTGATCTGACAATTCTCCCAGTACTAATTCCGTTAGTGACCATTCTAATCATTGTCGCATTGGCATATCTACCAATGACAATGTGCAGTGGTGTCAGATCTAGAATGACCTCCATTGCTGCTGTTGGACAGGTTCTCATGGCTCCTGTGGTGCAAACGCATTCTAGTCTCTGGACTTTGCATAGGTTTAGCCTTGCCGTCCGTTGCTCTAGTAACACCTTGTAGTTACGAAACAAAGCAGAATCGGACCTATGTTGATATGAAAAATAAATCTTATTTTTACGTGAGGAGAGATCCCTACGAGAGATGGCACTTGTTTTTTGAAACACCCTGTATAAGTTATAAGAAAATGATAAGGTCACAAATTTTGTTGTCATGATATTATTTGTATGCATTATTTAATGCTTTTAATAAATTTTAATCAAAATTTTCTTTTGTTTTTCAGTTTACCATGAACCATAATCAACAAGAACAATACCTACATTGTACTATAGGACCAGATGGAATGCTGGGCTAATATATCCATTTTAATAAGAAATGGTGGTATGTGTTTATAATTTTATTAATTTTCATCTATTCTATATTTCTACGTTCACTTCATGTATAAATAAATTAATGTCTCTTTACAGTTAACCACCGAGTGGGCCCAAGTTGAAGTTATAGAGCTCATAAACGACGGCTCCGGATTGGCTTTTGGAATTATTGGCGGCCGTAGTACCGGAGTCGTGGTCAAAACTATTCTTCCGGGAGGCGTAGCTGACAGGGTGAGTACTTTTTAGTGTTTAATATTCCATTCTGTCGTATTTTTACTAGCTTATGAATCAATTTTTAGGTAGACCAAAAAGAATTTACATTTTTAAATACTTATACTGCTTATATAGTGTCCGGCAATAGTGTGTCGGGCATATGTAGCTCCTATAATAAAAAACTTAGAAATTTTGTAATAGTGCAAACTTGAAGTATACAGGGTGATTCCTGTAAGTCGCTCATGCTTTCGAGGAATGGTAGGGGACGTCGAAATATTAATTTTGATATAGCACATTATGGGTCGGAAATGCCTCTTACGCAAGATACAGAAAAATATTTTAACTTTTACAGGGTGGCTCAAAAAAGTGTGAGTGGTGATGGATGGAAGCCAAAAATGCAATAATATACATACACACCCTATTTTTTATGTTATTTTTAGATTCTGCATAAAATTCTATAACTTTTTTATGTATAATATTATATACCTAAAATTAATAGTTTTTGTAAAATTTTAATTTGTTTAAGCAAATGTTAGATTTCAGTGTCGTAAAAAATTGTCATTGATGCCATTGTTTCTGAAGTTAGAGTACTAAAATTTGGTAGAAGAGTTTTATAGAGATGAAGAAAAATATATATGTAAAGATATTTTAGTTAGATGCTACAGGGTGTTCAAAATATATTTATGAATTCCAACTACTTAAAATTAAAACATCCGAAATTTTTTAAATGACACACCCTATATATTATCATTTTTTTCTGATAGATTTTACAAAACTCTTCAACTATACCTATTTTTAATATTTCGCGATTTATTCCAATTTTTACCCATATTTTAATACAATTATGGGGTAACATCATAGTTGCCATGACGTAACTAAAGTCATAATTATCAAAATTTAATGTCTGTTAAGCATGTCAAGAACAGAACTTCAATTTTAGTTTAATTTGTTGTAATATGTAATATGTATAGATGGTAGAGAAAATAGTTACAGATATATATATATATATATATATATATATATATATATATATATATATATATATATATATATATATATATATATATATATATATATATATATATATATTTTATATTATATAGTACATTGCTAAGTACTATAGGAATAGATGTAGATTATCTAGAAAACATTTTCAGTGTGTAATGGAACGGTTCCGCGGCAGTAGTAATTAGTATTCCGAAATGAATTATAAACCAGAATTGCTACGAGAAAAAAATATTTTATGTTGAAGAAAATTCCTATACCTATCAGTAATCGTCAACAACTAGCTAATCTAGTATTACCCTAATCTATGGCTATTCGCGCCAAGGGAATATCTAAGTCTCATCTTTCATAACATAGAAATACGCCAAGAACTTCACGACTGTGACTTTAGTTTACTTATTTATATTTTAAACACCCTATAGCATCTAATTAAAATATCTCTATATATATTTTTCTTCATCTCTATAAAACTCTCTTACCAAATTTTAATAGTCTAATTTCATAATCAATGGCATCACTGACACTTTTTCACCACACTGAAATCTAACGTTTGTCTAAACAAACTCAAATATTACAAAAACTGTTAATTTTAGGTATATAATATTATATACCTATAAGAAAGTTATAGCATTTTACACAGAATCTAAAAATAAAATAAAAAATAGGGTATTGCATTAAAAAAAAATATTTCTGCCACACTTTTTTGAAGCACTCTGTATACTCTATAATCGTTTTAAAATATGTACTTCAACCTTGTCTATAACTTTTATATTTAACATTTTTTTGTAAACTTCGAAACAAATGAGATAATGGACTTTAATCTATCGTTGACTCACCCTGTACATATTTTTAATAGTTATTTTTTTAGTTTTACGCGCTGGGTATATACAAAAATAATTTTATATAGTTTATCCATAACAATTTCTTAAAACTATTCTATTTATTATTTTTTTTGTAATTTTCATAATATCTTAACCTTTACATCATCGTTGGCTCACTCTGTACATGTGTTTATAGCATTACATACGAATATATGGGTCTTCCATTGACTATAAATTACCAGCAATTGGTTTCCATCTGTTGTGAGCATTATTTCATTACGTTTTAATTGTATTTTTTAATTACCAGTAAAAACTATAATCATTTAAATATAATTTATTTAAAAAAAATAGTTTATATTAAACAAAAATGAATTAATAAAAAGAAATTTTAATTATCAGTTGCTTCTATGATCTAAATCAAGCTTTAAATTACTCAAAAAATTAGTCTAGAATCGGCTTTAGCTCTCCGCTTGACTTACAACGCAGAGCGCTGTTTGGGAAAATTCGAAGAGTTAGCCATGGATTGACAATTGTCAAAATAACAGAAATAAAAAACTGTCTACGGTAAAAATGTTCTTTATTCTCGCGAATAACAATTATTTTTGTTAAATATTATTGAATTATTTTGTGTATATGTGTAAAACGTGGTATTTCTGTTTAAGTATTGTTTGATTTGTGTTGCAAAGTCGAATTTTAGCTGTAAAGTAGTGTCCCTGCTCTGATAGAGGCTTAATGTAAGTAATGCCTTGCTTTTAGTAATATTGCATGTTTCTGATCTTCCTTTAAACGGAATTTGCGGTATGTCTGAGATATACATGCATAATTTATTGCAAAATTAATACATAATTGTTAAAGCAGTAGCATCAAAATGTTGAGAAATCAAAATAATACACAGATTAGTTTAAACATTACAAAACGAGTTTTTTTAATACCTGCACTTGAAAGTTATTTTTTAGTTTCTGTTTTATAAGGTTTTATAGTTTTATGGCATTCATATGGCATTTGTCAAGTATTTCTGTATCTTTCAAAATAGTTTAGAAACTAGATTGATATACAGAGTGACTTTTGATGATTCACCTAAAAGTTTATTGTTGGCATTTATGTCTTAGGTTTCGTTTTTTTTGTAAGATATGGCAAAAACATAAATATTAGCAAACAATATTATTAATTATAGATATAAAGGGTGATTCAAATAAACTTTTAACATTAATATGGTTTGTTAAGAGGAATACTGTATATTATTTTTTATTGCTCAAGGGAATTGCCAATCGAATACACATACAGGGCGATTTTTAAATAAATGCAAATATGTTTAGGAGTGATACAAAATAAAGAGAATATAAGTTCAATGTCACTGTTTTCTTTTAGATAATGTTACTTCATTTTAATACTATTTCTAAATTAGGGCAACATAAAAAAATACAGGGTGGCCCATTAGTGCAAGGAAAGCCAATATCGTTGTTCGTCACAAAGATATTAAAAAAAAGTTTTATGTAAATGTTGAATGGGCTTTATAAAGGTGCATTTCCTAAACATATTTTTATATAGAGCGTCCCAAACAAAAGTAATAATAAAGTTGTAAGTTTTTTAAAAAAATGGGGTTTCAACCATTTTTTTGTACAGGATTGAGTTCAGCATTAACATTCTGAATATACAGGGTGTCCCAATATTCCGTGGACATAGAACTACTACATATTTCTGGAATCAAAATAAGTTCATTGGACATAATTTACCTCTATACGAAAGTGTTTCGTTTGTCCGCTAGAGGGCATCAAACTTTAAAAATAAACACATTTTTTCAGATATTTTAAAAACCGTTATTCCGATTTGAATGTTTTGCCAAGTGCTTTAACATTTAACTTTTACAAAAATTAAGAAAAAGTACGGGAAGGGTGAAAACTAAACCCCTACAAAAATTTTAGTAAAAATATTTTCCAGCTTCACCGACGACATATTTTCTCTTTGTAAAGTGGTCCTTCTAGTATTTACTATATTATTATTAAAATTATATACAGGGTATTTTTTATGGCGTGGTTGCGACCTCGCAATATTTTTAATGTTATATCTCAATTTTTTTAAATACAACACCCCTTATTTTTTTCTTCTTTTTCTACCTACATACAGTGGTGGCCAAAAGTATGGAAACTTTTTACTTTTTAAAATATCACAGAAAATATTGCTATGCTTAAACTCTCAGAAATATAAATGAACAGCTTATCAGCAAATAAAAGTATTCCAAAAATTACACAGCGAAAAAAATCTGTTTAGCAGTTTTTGTAGGAGAACAATAGATTTCTTGTAGCCAAAAGTATGGAAACCATAAATAAATACATTAAAATTATTTAGTTTAAGCTGATAAACGGTACGATTTGCTTCAGATAAATATAAACATCATGCCCAAGTCTAAATATTTCTCTACGGATTTAAAAATAAAATAGTTGAATTATACAAGAGCGGTTATAAACAAATTCAAATAAGTAAAAATTTAAACATTTTAAAAGGCACCGTTTCGAAAATAATTCGTAAATTTAATAAAACAGGGAAGGTTTCAACAGCTTTTAAGTCAGGAAAACCAAGAAAGTTGTGCAACAGGACAATGAAAGTAATGAAGAGAATATCAATGGGAGATCCAAAAAAACATCCACAGACATTTCTCGAGAAATGGGTGAAAGGGGAATATCGGTGTCTGCACGCACGGTGAGAAGAAGGTTGGATGACATGGGACTTTTTGGAAGAGTTGCGGTGAAGAAACCACTAATACCAAAGAAATATAGGATGGCCCGCTTTAAATTTGCTCAAGATCATCTCACCTGGTCTTATCAGAAATGGAATACTGTACTGTTTAGCGACGAAAGTAAGTTTCAACTGTTTGGTAGTGACGGGAGACGTTATGTCCGAAGACCAAAAGGTACACGGTACAGCCATAAATACCAGATGCCCACAGTAAAATATGGGGGTGGGAGTATAATGGTATGGGGGTGTTGGTCCTTTTGTTAAAATTGATGGGATAATGGACCGTTTTTTGTACAAAGACATATTGGAGAATAATATGCTGCCTCATGCTGATGAAGAAATGCCACTCAGATGGTTGTTCCAGCAAGACAATGATCCCAAGCACAAATCTCGGTTTGTTCAAAATTGGTTAAATGAACATAATGTTCCACTAATGGATTGGCCCTCACAGTCTCCGGATCTTAACCCCATAGAAAATTTATGGGATCATTTGGATAGCAAAATTCGAAGCCATTCTATTTCAAATAAAAATGAATTATGGGAAGTGCTAACAACTGAATGGGCGGGCATTTCCAGTAAAGATTGTACGAGATTGATCGATTCGATGCCACGAAGATGTAGAGAAGTAATTAATTCAAAAGGGATATATAAAAAAAGGGATATTCCACTAAATATTAGTAATTTTTACATTATCTTGAATTTTAATAAACATTCTTCTTAAGTTTCCATACTTTTGACCAAGAAAATATTCATAATTTTTTATATATTTTTTGATATGTATTAGGTTTTGTAGGAAATTATTTGTAGGTCACGATTATATAAGTCGTTTTATTTCATATTTTAATTTCTCAGCATAAATGACAAATTAAAGAAGTTTCCATACTTTTGGCCACCACTGTACATACAGCCGTTACTCGCTGACGAGTATTCGACACACATAAAGAAGATGGTCACGCAAGGCGTTTTCTTTCATGAGCTTTTCTGTGACTGAAAAGCCCGATACGTGATGTTATCTACCTACCGCACTCCGGACATTCAAAAATCTCATTGCTTTGTTGCCTCTTTACTTTTTGGTTGCCGCTGTTAACTGAGTTTACAACCCTTCTCCATTGAGTTCTGTTGTGAGCTGCTTTTTCCCACTCATTCTGCATGTTAATTCCCTTTAAATTTTCGTGGAAAATGTCCTTGTATCTTTTCAGTTGTCCACCCGGCCTCCTCTTACCGTCCACAAGCTCACCGTAAAGCAGAGATTTTGGTATGCGGTTTTCTTGCATTCTGCATACGTGACCAGCCCATCTTAAGCGGGATTTTGTGACCATGACTTCAATACTCTCGCAGTTAGATTTTTCAAGGACCGATACGTTTGAGACATGATGGAACCACCGGACTCTTAAGAGTTGTCTAAGGTGTCTCTGTTGCAACTTGTTCAATGCGTTCATGTGTCGGCGGTAAGGCACCCAGGTTTCGCTCCCATATATCATGGTGGGGATTATAATTGCTCGGTATACTGCAAGTTTTGTTTTTGTACTCAAGTCATGATTGTAGAAAACCCTGTCTTTTAATTTCCAGAATGCTCTTGAGGCGCTACAATCCTGTGCTGAATTTCAGAGTCAATATTGGCCTTTTCCGAAATCAAACTGCCAAGGTAATTGAATTCCGCCACATATTCCAATAGTTCTTCTCCGATTTTTATAGCATTGTTGTGATCTTCCGGGTGAGTGCACATGATTTTAGTTTTGTCGATGTTTAGCTTAAGGCTCAAAGCCTCGTATGCCCAGGTATATGTGTTCAACATTTCTTGTAATTGTTGTACCGTGTTTGCAACTAGAGTGCAGTCGTCAGCGTATTGAAGTTCTGTGATAAATTTTGTACGTGTTTTTGCCCTGAGTCTTTTTATGTTGAACAGACCGCCGTCATATCAGTATCTAATGCCCAATCCTCTCTCCTGCAGTTTGCTGTCCACTATAATGGAGAGCGCTGCCATGAATATGTTGAATAGGAGAGGCGCTAAGACACATCCCTGCCTAACTCCTGTATTTGTTAGGAATGGGTCTCTCAGTGATCCATGATGTGACACTCTTGACTTGTTGTTTTGGAGGCTTTTACACACTGAAGAAATTTGTTGGGTACTCTGAACTTTTTCATAATTGCCCAAAGCGCATCTCTGTTCACAGAGTCGAAGGCTTTTGTTAGATCGATGAATGCAACATAAAGTTTAGACTGTTGCTCTTTTACTTTTTCCTGTAGTTGACGGATGGAAAATATGGAATCGACGGTGCCGCGATTAGTACGAAAACCCGTTTGCGTCTTCTTTTTCTATATTATTAGGCCATTTAAGAAAATGGATAAGGCAGGTTTTGAAACTTGACGCCTCAAATATTGGAGTGTTGACCATAAAAAATACCCTGTATAAGATAATGAAAATATTCCTTCACGGATTTATTGTATTTCTTTAGTCGACTGGCTGTGTCATAAATATAGGCTGTGATAAGACAATATATTATTACTTTGCAATCATCAATAGCATTTTTTAATTTTATTCTAAAAATTTCATTTAGAAGTAATTTCCTTAGAGAACTTTTTATTCTTATTATGTTCAAAGGACGAGGCAATTTATTAAATTGCCTTCTGAATATTCTACAAGGCAAATTAATAGTAAAGAAGTACGGGGAATCGTTTAATTTGTAATCCATTAAACGTGACAGTGATAAATCGCCGTCACGGAGACACCTTTTAACAATATAATGATAATGTTTTTCCTGTAAACATCTCTAAAAACAACAAAAAAAGTCAATTAAACGATCAAAATAACGTTCCCGTAAAACGTCTTTTTTGTCGCTCTTCGTAATTGGGTTTGAGAAATGTTAGCGCTAATTGCAAAAACGAAATTATTTAAGCGTAAAACGAGGATATTGCGAATTTTTCAGTTTGATGATTTTTAATTAGCACATTTTTTACGATCGAAAAAAAAACGGCGTCAAAGAAGGCTGAGGAATGACAATCGAATGCAGTGTGCGAAATGCCTATTTCACACACTGCATGTAAATTATATGGAATTTTGGAATTTTGATTTTTGGAAAATGAAGAACTAAATTATAACTAATTATTTATTTCGAAATATTCAAGAATAAACAAATGACAAATATCAAACTGAACACTAATGCATATTCTAGTTATTATTTACAATATTAACATTAATAGTACAACCAGTACACCAACCAATATTTAATCCCAAACTAGATAGTTCTGATTTTGCTTGAGATATGGGGGTTTTAAAACTTGAGACACTATCCAATTTTGATGCAGAGGTACTTGATCCTGGTATTTGACACTTTAAAATTTTATTTGATATTTGAATTTTATTGTTTATTGAATCCTCGACGTATCCCTCGGCCACTGTCGAAGATTTCCATCCTCCGTGGCGCTTCAAACTAAATATATCACCCCCTGCATTAACAAGGAGTGTGGCTGACAGGGGCGGATACAGGAATTTATTTTAGGGGAGGGGGCCCGCGCCAAAATTATCATCGATTGTGATTTCCCAGCCGTCTTCGACGCCGTTTTTTTTCGATCATACGGTATAATCTGTGCAATATTTCGTCAAACCACAGCTGGAAATATATTGTCGATACGACACGTTCAATACAAACGAAAAGAGGACGTCTGAAGCAGGAAAATTGACTATAATTTTTCTGGAATTATGCCAGAACGCTCTCCAGATTTTCTCCTTTTTGTCGATTCGCCTGCCATAGAGCCGGAGCTTCGTGTAAGTGGCTACTTTATAATTAAAGAGTTTTTTATGGCAGCATAAGGTGGAAACGTAGAAGGAAATAATAAAACGAGGGAGAAATGTTTTCCACGGAAATATATCTCCGAGCTGAAATGAGTTTTTTCGCTGCAGGTTTAATAAATTTGAATTATTTTTTAGACCGGTAACACATACACAATTTTGATGTATTTTAAAGTTTTATATTTGATGATTTTTTAAGCAATTTGTAGCTGGATTACTTGACTTTTTAGTATCTCTTTCTAAATTAAAATTACAATTTTTCATCTGTCAATTATACGAGGTAAAATAAAATGTTGATATTTTGGTGAAAGTTTGAACTACCCTGTGGAATATGTTAACAAAGCAAGGAATTTAAAAATCATTTTATCATCGAGGTACCTACGCCTTTTCTCGATAGATTGTTTTTTGATTCATCTCAATTAGCTTTATTTTTATTGGAGGTATTCGCTTTTGAATAAGACAGTAACGATTTACAGCAATTTAAGCAATTATTTTGGGTTATCAACACACACTTATAAAATAGTGTTTATTGTTTTTGTAGTGTTATTGTCATTGAAAAGTTATATTATTATTGTTTATTAACATTTACTCTAGTAGAGATGGTTTTAAGTTCTGAACTATCGGCTATTGTTGCTTTAATTCATCATGGTAGAGATTAACTTTTGGACTTAAAAACATATCTCTGCTAGAGTAACTGCCCAACAGACAATAATAATATGACTTTTTATAAACAGTGACATACAACGACAAGCATGCTTAGCGGTGACTGGTGCCTTTCATTCTACGCTGTCAAAAGCTATGGAACCCCTACTCGACTTACCTCCTCTTCAAATTCTTTTGGAGAAAGAGGCGAGGTGGGCTACATATAGGTTTGACATATATGGCACGAGAGAGCCAAGGATCAATCATGTTCATACAAAACCGCAGCAAAACTACAGTCGGATGAGATTCTGGGAATGGTTATCGGATCTCACACTACCTTTGAATAAGAAGACTAAGAAAGGAGCATAATGCTATCCATGTATTCATGCATGGTGGGCGGAAAAAGCACCCTAGGGTGGAGATCGTTGACACTTCTGTTTGACGATTCATTTGACACATTTGAATTTGATTTAAAATATTATGGATTTGTCAGTCTTTACGGAGCTTATTTTATGTTATTTATTATTTATTCTACTACTGATAGTTGTATAAAGGTAGTAAATCTAGATGGAAATTGTGGCAGAAATTAAATTAACAGTTACACTATCGCGATTTATCGAAAAAGACTCTAAAATAGTTTGTTGTGTAGCATGCGGTAGATCTCGGCAAAAATCGATTGAAATAATGGAACAACTTTTCGCTAGTAAGTGACTATATAATATACATACGTGTAGTAAACAGATCATTTATGAAATTCACTTAAATTAACTAATTATATATTTTTTCTTGCATTTTTGCTTTTATTTACTACTTGTCAAAGATTAGATGTCAAAGAATTTGGATACGTCAATTTGATTTACCAGATTTTCCTGCTTCAGTAGCGTATCGGATGTTTGTGTTAATAAATAATTATTATAACTTATCTATTTTTATTAGAATTATATATTTTTGCAATAATTTTAATAACTACCAACATTTATTCACAACGTCAAATAAAACAACATATTATTGAGTCTACCCCACGCCTACCCTATATCATAGTTTTACATTTTTTAAATAAAATTAGAACGGCACTGATAAACCGGAATTTAAGTCGGCCATATTTCATATTTGAGGCCCATCGCGGTGGACCTAAGATTTTTGATATGCTCCTTCCTTAGTCTTCTTATTCAAAGCACACTATCAATCCAACTCTTGACACGCACCTCCAACGTCCTGTTTCCGAATAGGGACGAATGGGATAAGCCGAGAAACGGCTTATTACATGCGGAAATGTGTTGGTATACGGACGGATCCAAAAACGATAAAGAATTTGGCGCAGGAATTTTTTGCAGCAGTCCAAAGACTGAGATCTACCTAAGTCTTGGAAAACACACCACAATTTTCTAAGCTGAGCTATATGCTATTGAAATCTGTGTGCAACTGCTGGTAGAACAGCAATACACCGGGAAAACAATACACATATTTTCGGATAGTCAAGCCGCGTTGAAAGCACTTGAGACAACGAAAAGCACGTCTATGACGATTCTTCATTGTAAGAAATTACTCAATATATTAGGAGATAGGAACAAAGTATCGCTAATATGTATACAGGGACATGTCGGCCTAAAGGGAAATAAAGGTGCTGATTCCCTCGCCAAAACTGGTGCAGGCTCACCATTTGTGGGCCCAGGACCGACACTTAGCGTACCAAAAAATCTCGCAAGAGACAGGCTCTGTGAATGGGTTAGGGGAGCGACGCGACGTTTCGGGACTTTTATGACAGTCCCAGAATGGAACATGCCAAGATAATCCTAGCAGGGCCATCCAAACGTAGAACAGATGAACTCCTAAAGGCTGGTAGGAACGGAGCGCGTACGCTCACTGCAGTATACACGGGCCACTGCCGGCTGAGATCACAGCTACAGAGGTTGGGACTGGTGGAAGACGCCGAATGCCGACTCTGTATGGAAGATGACGAAACAATGAAGGCACGTTATGTGTATCTGCCTCGCTGGGGGCAGGACCAGGTTTAAGGTGTTTGGCAAACCCACGCTAGACCTATCAGGCCTAGAAGTCATATTACCCTCGGACATAACGGCCTATGTTAAAAGGCTGGGTCTTGAGGGTGAACTTTAATGCTATTTTTCTATTAAAGAGCTTGTAGAAACTGAGCCACAATAGGCCCTCGCGGCCGCAGTGGAGGGTACCACCTGAGACCCATTCTTAGTCAATACAATACAATAGACAGTGACATTACATAAATCATAAACACTATTTTATAGGTCTGTTGACTAGGACCAAAGGCAAAGGCATGGTTTTAATGTAAAATATACGAAAAAATGTTAGTCTTTTTCAAAAGTGAATATCTCAAAAAAAAATAAAGCTATTGAAATGAATCAAAAAACAAACTATCGAGAAAGGATACATCTAGATGATAAAATAATTTTTAAATTCCTTGCTTTGTTAACGTACTCTACAGGGGTGTTTCAAACTTTCACCAGAATATCGACATTTTGTTTTCCCTCATATAATTTACAGATGGCAACTTTCATTTTTAATTTAAAAAGAGGTACTAAAAAGTCAATTAATATCAAACCAAATCGGTCCGCTAGAAGACAGTATATAAAATTTAAAATACTATATAGTTTTTTTGTGCCGGTAAGTGTATATAATATTTTGTTATACAAATCTAGAGGCGGGCCTTCATGTTATTTTAAATGAATAAAACGTTGTGTGCAAAATTACAGAAAAAAATATCAGTCCAGAAGATTATTATTTCATAATTTTTCAGTCTGCTACTGTCAGACAAACACTGTATGATTTTATTTTCATTATGATATGTTTTATTTTGTACTACATATTTTTAATGGGATATCTAATAACTCAATTTTTACATCAATACAGTCCTCAAGAACAATTTATCACCTTTATGTTTAAAATCAGTTACATATTCCGGGTGAGTCTCAAAAGTGGCTAACCCCTATAACTTTTTTATTTTTTCAGTTAGAAAAACGAGATAGAGTATGTTAGTATATGACATAAATTAGGATTTATTGACGTATTCAATTGTTTTTGGTCACTTCCTGTTTCACCGGAAATGACAACAACTTTTACTTTATTCGATAGAAAATGACACTCTGAATAGAACGACATATCATCTGTCAACTTTTGACATTTTCGAATATGGTTTATTTGAAATTGTAACAAATGGTTCATAACGACAATTTTAGTCAAGTGTGTGTTATCAAATTATTCATAAAAAAATGCTTTTTCCAAATATGCTAATGAGCCACCCTCGTTCCATTTGAAAAAATTGAAATATGATTAAAAATACGATTTAGGTATCTTTTAACCGGCCAGAACAAGACACTAAAAACATTAGACGATCAGATCTATTTTTCCAAGGCTCCTTGATTACAAATTAGTGTTTTTAACATACCCATGGCACTCTATATTGAAATTTAAAATACAATTTTTTATTAAGCGAGAATGTCAAAAGTTGACATATGATAAGCATTCTATTCAGAATGTCATTTTCTATCAAATAAAGTAAAAAAATACCGAAGGTGCCATTTAAAAATCAAAAGTTATAGTTATTTCCGGTGAAACAGGAAGTGACCGAAAACAAATGAATACGTCAGTCAATCCTAATTTAAGTCATATACTAACATACCAAATCTCGTTTTTTTATCTGAAAAAATAAAAAAGTCATAGGGGTGAGCCACTTTTGAGGCGCACCCGGTATATTCTAATTTACCATAGGTATCATATATTCAAATTTTTTATTTATATTTTTTGTTTAATTTGATATTCATGTTATACGAGAATATATAAATGCTTGAAATAATAAACGGACCACTTATACAAAGATGTATAGTTGAATCACCAAAAAAGTCAGTTTTTCAATATCGTTCTGGCACATTTCCAGAAACATTAAAGCCAATTTTCAGCCGTTAGAGGAAACTCTTATTCTGTAAGACATTTATCACATTGTAAAATATGTTCCGTATTTCAGTTTTAGGATTGTTTTTTAATATATACGAGACAAACGGGTCGTTTTATCTGTTTAGAGAACTTGTTCTAAATTGATTAAGTATTGTACGATATATCTAAAGTAAAATACAGATGGATTAAAAATGTTCTACTGTATAGTTTTGAAAAATTCAAAATTAGACAAAAATATAATGTTCATAATAATCGATTACTAAAGTCTCCTTTATATCAATAAGAACAACTATTTAAAATATTTTTATGGTGATATTGGCATGAACTAAGAATACGTGCATATGTAAAAACATGCACTTACAGCTTGTTTTGATTCCTAGCGCTACAGGTAGACATTAAGAGTCCATTTCACTAGTTCAAAAAATAGCAAAATAAGCGTTCGGCATTTAACGTTTTATGTAAAACTGGCTAGGTATTTTTACACAAATGAAGACGAAAATTAAAGATAAAGAATGAATACTATATCCGTATTGTAGCACATTTTTAGACACCTCCTTTATTTTTAAGATTTTGATGGTCAAACATCGACAAGATATTCCTCATGTTTCGACTAAATGTTCTCAAAAATAAAGACAATTTAAAATTCCGTTACAATACGGAAATAGATTGAAGTTTTGTGATTACAGTGATATAAGTTATATGGTTTTGAAACAAATTGCTCGCTATTTTATGGCAAATGCTGAAGCTCTGCAAACTCTAATCAAGCCTTAATCAAAGCACGTGTGTTTAGAATTTTGGATGTGGCTTAACACGACAGAATGGGTTAAGCCTTAGGCAGATTTCTGAAATATAATATATGTTTCCTTCGGCCACACACCCGCTTAACCCGACCCCTGAGAACGACCCGAACAATAGACTCTTAATAATAGACCCTTAACCTTTTTTTTTATAGATGGGAAACGCCATTTACAGCCAGAGTGTGGGGGTCACCTCTCACCCGAGTTATACCTACTAAAAACCCATCTGTAGAGTTACCTCTCCAATCTCGGAACCGCCTTGCGGCATTACTTCATGACTGGAGATTGTTTCGCCACTTATGTCTGTGTCTGCCAAATTTTTATCTTTTCATCTTCCTGTTTTTTAAGCATGATGGCTCTCATCATCCTGGTGATTGCTTCACAGTTCTCTCTATTTTCCATCATAAGCTCGCCGACATTTTCCCTTGTTATTTTAACCTTGCATATTTGTTCCGCCGATGCTCTAGTCTCCAAATGAATACTACACTCGAATAATGTGTGATTGGCCGTGTCTGATGCTTCACAATACCAGCATTTTGTGGATTCTGCCTTAGTTATTTTAAACAGGTACTCTCCAAAAGCACCGTGCCCTGTCATCGCCTGGGTGATGTAATAGTCCGTTTTCGTCCACGTGTTGTTTATCCAAACCCTCACGTCCGGGATAAATATCTTAATTCGACCCTGGTATGCCTCCCATCTGTTCTGCCATTTGTCCAGTATTATCTTTCTGGCCTCTGATCGATACCCTGAGCCGTGCCTGTATATTAAATTTCTTTCCTCGATTTGTAGGATAATTGGGGGGATTTTTGCTAGAGCGAGAACAGCTTCTGTGGAAACTGTACGATACGCCGACACTACGCGTAGGGCTAGCAATCTGTTAATTTTCTCGAGGACTTTTTCATAGTATTTATAATCTGTTGCCCTGCTCCAAATGGGCGAGGCGTACAGGATCATCGAATGCACAACCGAGGCAAGCATTCTCCTCTTTCCGTCACTGGGGCCTCTAATATTGGGAGTGATTCTGGTCAGCTGTTTGATGGTATCAACCGTCCTGTCCCTGATTTTAAGGACATGTGTAGTCATGCGCATCCCGGAATCCAAAAAGCCAAACGCCCATATATTTTATTGCCTTTTGAGGTCTGATGTGGCAATTTCCCAATTGGATATTTAAGTTCGTCGTCTTGCGATGTCCTACGAGAACGACTAGTTCTGATTTTTCTGGCGCCAGATGTATGTCCATTCTATCCAACTTATTGGTTATAGTTAGGGCAGCTGTTTGTATCTTTTCTTCGAAGATAGTGATGGTCGGAACGGTAATCAGGACAGCCAGATCATCCGCATAAGCAATCAGTAGATTATATGGTCCAATATCGACCCTCAGGATCTGGTCATAGAAGATGTTCCACAAGGTCGGTCCTAGAATGGACCCCTGCGGTACCCCGCACGCCATCTTGTGTTTTTTGCCGTTTTCTGCAATTACATATCTTTTTGACAAGAAAGACTTAATCATAACGATGAGGTATTTACTGATCTTTATGCTCCCTAATTGTTCAACAATTCCTGTCCATGGGGTAGAATTGAATGCGTTTTTAATGTCTAATGTAAGCAGTGCCGCGTATCCCTTGTTCTTATACGATTTCGTTTTAATACGGTCTACGTTACTCGTAACAATGTTTAACGCGCCTATCGTAGATTTGCCTCTGCGGAACCCGTATTGGTTTGGGTGTAGTCTGTTTCCATCCTCCACTTCTTTCTCCAGTCTATCCCTCAGAAGACATTCTAACAGTTTGGCGCTTGCATTAATTAAACATATTGGACGATATTTTTTGTCTTGACTTCCATCTTTATTGGGTTTCTCTGCTAGAACAAGTTTGGCAATTTTCCACGAATTTGGAAACTGTCTGTTGATAAGACACTTGTTCAGGATCTCAGTGATTCTCTGCGGGTCTTGCATAGCAGCAATTTTGATAACTTCCACCATAGACCCTTAACCTAATCTCGCCAAGGAAGAATGGACCAATAAAAATTATCTACAGTAACGTAATATGGGTACGGTACCGTAACGCTAACTACGTAATAAAAAACCATTCTATTTTAAAATTAAAATTCCACCATTCCGTTTTAAAACTATAAATCCTTCAAAATGAAGGAATTAAACATTTAAAAAAGTTCTTCTGCATAATTTTGTATATCTCTTTATTATATTTATAATAAATATTTGTATTATTATACAGGGTGTTTCAAAAAACATGTGCCACCTCTCGCGGGGAGATTCCTCAAGTTAAAATAAGATTTATTTTTTTATATCAACATCCCAGTGAGCATTTTATTCCTTTAAGGGAAATGTGTTCTAGGTGACGCATGACGTCGTTGTTACGTTACCAGGCCCATCTTTTGCCTAATATGAAGCAATAAAACGCAGATACGTAACTGTTCCCTAATGTTTCCTAAATGTGACAAAACTTTGCTCACTGGGATTGGTCCGATTCTGTTTTGTTTCGTAGCTACAGGGTGTTAAAGCCTTAAACATTTTTTGATTTATTGTAATTTCCTTCCAAGTACTTTTAGCGTTTTGAATTAAATTTTTAGGGTAATAGTTACTATAAGTGCTACATAAATTTAATGCTAAAAATGGAGATACATTTACCAGGGACGTGCATATGGGTTATCACTGGAATATTTTTCAAAAAAAAAACATGTGCGCCACTGACTTTTTTCTTTTGATATCAAAATTTTGTAGGCCGCTTAATGCCAATTAAAAGCTATCTCTTGATATTTTGTCGGATTCGGCATTCTTGATGAGATAAACGCTATTATATTAATCACATTTAATAAAATTAAAATAAAAATAAAATTTATAGATCCATATATTTTTCCTAATTTATTATTAAATATTATTACTATTAGTTATTATTACTATTAGTCCAACCTACAGCAATTTCAAACAAAAAAATAATGGTATTTAAGATAATTACAAGAAACCTAATTTTAAAAAGTTTTAACATCCTCAATAACTCAAAAACTAAGCATTTTCATACCCATGTTTATAGGAACTTTTTTCATATTTGATCAGGAATCAATGAGTATTTATTTAAAACTTTCTCAAGTTAATGATATTAATTTTTTTTAAAGGTTGCTATTAGACTTGGATCAAGTCAAATTAATAAAATTGCGTTTATTCCATTAAGGAGGCCGAAATAGACAAAATAGCCTGAGACAACTTTTAATCGGCATTAAACGGCTTACAGTATTTCGCTAACAAGAGAAAAAAAAAGTCAGTTAGGTTAGGTTTGGTTTGCAAAAAAGCACGTGCTTTTTTAGAAAAATATTCCATATGCACGTCCCTGGTGAATATGTCGACACTTTTTAGCCGTAAAATATGTCGCATTTATGGTAACTTTTACCCTCAAAATTTCATACGAAACGCTAAAAGTACTTGGAAGAAAATTACAATAAATCGAAATTTTTTTAAAAATTATACACCCTGTAGCTACGAAACAAAGCAGAATCGGACCTATGTTGATATGAAAAATAAATCTTATTTTTACATGAGGAATCTACCCACAAGGGATGGCACATGTTTTTTGAAACACCCTGTATAATTAACTAACAACCTGTATATTTGCAGCCTTTCACTGCTGCTTTGAATATTCAAAAGATTAAATTTAGGCAACGATAAGCCAGGAAGCTGTTTAGTTCTACGTCTTCGCTTTTGTCTAAGAAAACTCTTTGTGTTAAGAAAACTTTCCAAAGCTCGACTGGAAGTGTACTTTCTAATTCCGGATTTTCAGCTTAAAATACTAAAGCATTAAAAAGATAAATTGTCGTTTTTCTAAACTATGTAGGTGGATGGCAAAACTCGGTAAAACTTCTTGTTTTAAATAGGAATATTTTTACAAGAGGATTATTTACATTTTCTGTCGAACAGTTTCTTTACAATTTGTACTAGAATTAATAAGGAACACTGTTTAATTTAATTTTTTCATAATTTCTTTAATTATGAGACTCACTTGTTATAGAGTATATTTATGTAGTATTAAGATACTCTACAGTATGTTCCCGGATTGTCTGTACAAAAGGAAAACGTTTTTTATTATTGACATTTTGAGAAATTGCATTTTTTATATAAATTTTTGTTTGTTTTAAAATGGGTAATGTATTTTCTAAAATTGAAGCAAAAATTTTAAGGCTTCGTTTCTCCAACCGTATCGAAGTTTATAATACTAACTATTTACTGAAGTTTATTTATTGATCAGATAATGTGTTGCAATATTAAACAAAATATTATCTTATACAGAGTATCTAAAAATTTATTTTAAATAATTACTAGCTTTAAACGGCAATAACTTGTTTATTTTCAGTGGAACACCGTGTATGTTTTACGAGAATCAGATGCACAATTTAATTGTCTATTAAAGTGTATTATACCATTTTTTACCTCTTATCTCTTCAAGTTTTCGTAGAAAATGCATTTTCTTATAATTTAGATCTCATTTATCACTATACCCATGGAATATTGACATTTTAGATTTTTTTTAATGATACGAATATTGTCGATATAGTTTGCCTATTCCATTAAAAGATAAAAAGCAGTTTAAATGTTTTTTTTTTCTTAAAGAGAACTAATTAATATGATCCCAGTATTCAAACTACATTAATCGACTGTTTACGTTAATTAATAATAATTGCTCCAAATACTAAAAAACTGAATTTTGTATGTGTATTAGACAGTGTGGTAAAAAGTAACACCATATAAATTTTATTTCATTTTTTGACGAATGCTTATTTATAACAGAGACGTTCATTTTTATAAGTTATTATGGTATTGATTTCTGAGCAAAATCTACATTTATTTAGAATAATTTATTAAATAAAACAATTAAATATATCATTAACTAATTTTTGGGCGGAAATAATGGTGGTATATTAATAATTGGTATACTCTTTTTCAAAGATTTAAATAGTTTTCTTTTTGTAAGCAAATGGGCTTGCAATATTATTATTTTTACTACCAGTACATTTTCTACATATGTATGTTGCTTTAAAAAAATTTAAAATGTCAATATTCCACGGGTATAGTAATAAAACTGATAAATGAGGTCTAAATTATAATAAAATGTATTTTCTAAGAAAACTTGAAGAGATAGGTAAAAAATGGTATAATACAATTTGATAGGCAATTATTTTGTGCATCTGATTCATGTAAAATATACAGGGTGTTTACTTTAAATTAAACAAGTTTTTGCCGTTGAAAGCTAGTAATTACGTAGAACTTTAATACCCTTGAAGAAATGAAGCCTTAAATTTTTTACTGCAATTTCACAAAATTGAGAATATATATTTCAAAAACGGTAAGGTTTAAGTGTGATAAACCTTAATCAAATTTACCTTTATTTCACTCGTAGAATCTAAAAATAGAATAATATACAGGGTGTTCCATTTAAAAATCAACTATAATATTTTTTACTGATTTGGGACACTGTATCTTGTAAAATTATTTTTAAATTGTAGCTCTAATAGTTCTTTAACGAACCCAAAACTTACAATTTGTAAAAATCTAATCGTTTAACTACAATACTCTGTGTCGTATGTGGTGAACAACCCTGTATACAAACAACCTGGAAATGACAACCCTAGTCAATGTTTTACATAATTTGTTTGATTACTATACTCATTTCATTTAAATTTGAATAGATAAATTTGTTTCAGTTTGCTTGATAATGCCGAAATTAATGCATACCTAATGAATTAAATCAAAAAATAAAAAATGTGAATTATTAATGAAATATAAGAAAAATAATCAGGGCGTACAAAAATAGACATAAAAGTATACATATTTTTAAATAAAATAAAATATATTTTACATTCTTTCTGATTTTTGATTTATTTACTTTCACTGCTTTTCATTAATCTTACAAAGGAATAAATCTACTAGGTCATTCTAACCTATCGCAATACCCTTCTCAGTGTGTCAGTCGTTTCTAAAAAAGGTCCATCCGTTAAGAGGGTCGTATATTTTCTTTTCCTGGCCCTTTTCGCTGTTATCTAAACCCCGGGTTAGTTTCACGCTCTATTTAATCTTTGGCCGTTGCAGGAGCTTTATTCTCACCGCTAACAAATAAATCAACGACAGAGGAGTGCAGCTATACGTATTTATAGTTTGAAATTGGTTATTTGTTTTGTTACAGGGATCGGTAAATAACGGTGTAGAATGTTTGTGGAGAATTTTACAACAAGGAAACCTATAATAGTGGGCGTTTAACTTTTATAAAATAAAATATGACATCGATTTATATATTTTAAATAAATATTTACTAAGTAACTAAGTAGTTGCAGGCTTCTGGGAATATGGCTACAGAAATATGGCATTATTTAACAGAGTTATGATGCAGTAAATATCTGGACAGACCGTCCAATGCAGAAACAGACAGAGACACAGGCATAGGGAGACCTTGTTATGATCCAAAATTAATCCATTTCGAATCGTAAACAAAACATCAGTATATTATATAGTTACAGCAGCATCTTGCAGAAAAAAGCAATTAATGTAAGATTTAAAATCAATTGTAGGTAGTAGAATAGTAAATATTCAAAGAAAGTTATACCGTGCTGGCAACTGTTGGGTCGGTATTTACATGTGTGGAAGTAAATCGCATAAGGATTTTATTAAGTCGGAGAGAGATAAATGCGACGGTGTGCTGTTGCGTTGTTGCCGGTACGCCTAACAGTAGTTTCGGCAAAGGAAAAATCTCCCCAAAAAAGAGGGTGTTAAATCGGGTTTAAATTATCCTATCTTACATCGAGTTAGTTCAAGGACAATATAATAATATTACTTTTTTAATTTAATTACTAGTTTTGAATTAACACCTCCTTTTTGACAATTTTCTTAATATACGAAAAGCGCAAAAATAAAGCGAAAACAAGTAATATTTTACAGCCCTTCTTTTACTTCCTAAAAATCGGTATTACCCAGGAACTGTTTCGTTTATCCATGGGCATTAAAAGTAAAAATCATTTTGCCAAAATATACCGTACCTTTGATGCAGTTTAGTTTGACTCTATTTCTAATAAAATTACTTTACTTCTTACTTAGATCAGACATTAATTTGACTAAAAAAAGCAACTGTTAAAGTAATGATTCTATATATTTTATCGCCACATTCGGCCACGTTTGTTAAAAATTTAAAATAAAAGATAAACAGTGTGGAAAAAAATGAAAACTACATTCTTCATTTTTGCGAATGCGAATGAATTCATTTAATATAATTTACTTTTTTTGCCACTTAAAATTATATAAATATCATTATATTGTATAAAATTTAAATGTTATAAATTATAATAGTTTGAACCACAGTGTAACTAAACTGAGCGTATTGAAGCGTAAAGTGCAAATTTTTGCATTAAATTTAAAATTATTAAAATTATTTTTTAAACTTTTGAAGGAATTTTGAATTTGCCAGCCAGATTCTAAAACATTGTTTTATGGACTATCGAACCGTTCTTTGTAGTTTTTTTCAATTATTGGTCAGGACTCATAATACAGGGTAAAACAAAAATATGCGCATTTTTAACAAAATTTTAAGTGAGCCTCATTTTGTGGAGGGATGGAGGAGATCCATTTTTTGTGGGTAGTTTGAAGGAGGTGTTTTATACCTCGGGACGTTTATGAGTTTTTTTGGCTATCGCTCTCCATTGCGATGTTTTCGATATTCTTATGATTGTCGGTAGAGTTTTAATACTAATAATTTTATCTCATTATGAAATGAAGATATCGTATTTTTAAGCATTGTGCATTTTAATGTATAATTAAATAAAGCAAACAAATAATTTTATAAAAATAAAAAGTGTTACAGTTATACAGGGCGTTAAATATTTATCTAGCTGGTATATTTAAATTATATGAACAGGTTTTATTATGTATCTTGGCATAACAAAAGAAGCATTTAACACTTTTTCATTAACGATACAGTATAATCACTTAACGATACAGTATAATCACTTCTGTCCATAGTAGCCTTTCATACATCACCTGTTTGTAGTCCGAATAAACACTTCAAGCAAAAATCATTTTTTGACCTAGCTTGGATACTAGGTGTAATAAATATTCGTAACCACCGGTGGTTAACCGGTGGTTACGAATATTTGGTTACGAATATGGTGGTTATTAAGAATTAATGGTCACGAATATTTCCGGCTTAGATTGATTGACCCATAATAATGAGGAAA
Source organism: Sitophilus oryzae (assembly GCF_002938485.1). Taxonomy (NCBI): domain Eukaryota; kingdom Metazoa; phylum Arthropoda; class Insecta; order Coleoptera; family Curculionidae; genus Sitophilus; species Sitophilus oryzae. Next base: position 1,870,033 of record NW_022147287.1, on the reverse strand, counting down.
AACAGTCATGAATACAGGGTGTTCCAGGCTGAGCGTGCATTAGAAGTTTCTAGAGAACCACAGTATCTAGATCGGAGATTTTATGCATATCATTGTTTTACAACGAGATCTATCGATTAAAAATATTTTCAATATGGCGACATTTCCGGAAATACCGGAAGTTGGCAGCAACATACACCTCAGCCTGGGACACACTGTATATCTCCCTTGAGTATAGTTTAAACTAACAATTTTATAAAATCATTTTGCATTTTTCGTGTGTTGTATACTTTAAAAATACTGACTTTTTTGTCTTTTTTGTTGCATATTTGTTGCGATTTTTAAATAATAGATATAATGAATTAACAACCTGTTTACAGCTTGTTAATATTTCTTTGAATATCCGGTGGATTAATTTTAAGCAACACGGTAAACTAGCAAGTTACTCAGTTCTAGCGTATTATTTTGTCTAGGAAAATAATTTTCGTTTTAGAATATTTCCAAAGGGAAAAGGAAGTATAATAAACGCTCTAATAAAGGAGTTAAATACTGAGTTTACTAAGTTTCCATTATAATTAAGAAAGCATTAAAAAGAAAAACGTATATTTAATGCCAATTAAACTTTTAGATACGTAATCAAGGGCGCGATTTTTAAATTCGTTGTTGCCAACCATGAACACATTCGGCGCCGGGCTGAATAACTGGAATTTAAATTTACCGCTGGGGATTCAGGTGGTCAAAATGTCAAGTGGCCTCATTTATTTATTTATTTTCTGACATTGTCATTCGTTTTGACACTATAGTTTTGTATTACGAGATTTTGGTTTAAATAAATAGTGTTGTGACACTTTAAGTTTAAAAATGTTTACTAGCAGACAAACATTGTCCTTTTTAGAACCTTTTTTAGTGCGAAGTATATAAGATAGCTTAATAGCCGTAAAAAAATGATCGCAACTTTGTTAGAATATTTTGAACGGGAAAGTGGAAGTAAAATGGCCCTTTATGTTCTTTAAGTGGTGTTAAGAAGGTGGTTTTTTTATGTAAATAATAACTGTTTATATATTTATAATTAATTTATTTTTTCTTAAAATATTTTCATTAAAAGAAAATATGTATAAGTGGGCACCGCTATGCCGGTCAAGCTTAATCATGTGACTAAAAGTTTATTTGATATGAACTATATATTTAATAATAATAATAATAATAAATAGTTTGTTGTTCAAATATAAATACAATACATATTTGTGCTGCCAAAAAAAATGTTGTTGAACAAAAGGCCTTTAAGTGCAAACATATCAATCAGTAGTTGAGAGTCTGTTGAAACCTACAATATAACTAAAAAACATACTAAAAAAAACTACAACAATACATACTAAAAAAATTACATTAAAACAAAATTGGCATTATGAATCACATTCAGCTTCTAGCAAGTTTTAAAGGGAAAAAAAGGAAAGAAAGAAGGGAGTAGGTATGAGTAAGTAAAGGGGTATCGTATATATAGCACATCAAAACAAAATGAACCATTTAAGTATCATGTCCTTCCACGCAACGAATGACGGAGAAGACAAGGTCGCCACCTGAGGCAACATTACGATATCACTGCTGGAGCAACAGCCCTAGCTTAATAGACTTCTTAAAGACTGGCACAGACTGTATATTGATGGTAAGACCACAGGCATTAATAAGTTTTGTTACATTATATCGATAAGACCTATTGAATATTTCTTTTCTATGCTTAGGCACTTTAAGAAGCCCTCTCGTACGCAAATCATAACCGCCCAAATCTTCGTTAAACAGAAGCTTAGAATACAAATAGTTTGGTAATTTCAACCTGAGAATTTTATAGGCAAAAAGGGTGGTATGCAATCGGAATCTGTTATACATATTTAACCACTTTGACCTAGTTAGAGAGTTTATTATTTACTATATTTTTTTTAGTTATGTGGGAGTTAAATTTTATCATTTATAAATTAAAACTTTCTTACAATAAATTTTTCTTAGCTGTGTTACTACTGTTATAGCATTTATTAAAAATATAACATGTAAATCAGGATTTATTTTTTACATAATATGTTGCTTTGCGATTCGCATTTGCTTGAAATTTTCATAGTTAAATGAACTGCAATTTCGCCGATTAGCTACAGTTTATTAGGTAAAGTTTTATTAAATTTTTATCTAATATTAACCGTCACAAGAAGCAAAAGAAAAGAAGATATCAAGAAAAAAAATAAAACAGATTTTAATGAATAAAATTCATATAGAACAAAAATGAATAAATTTATTATTTTCCATTAGAGTTTATGTCAGAAGCTAGTATTTAACAACTTAAATATTGCGAAAAGAACTTGAGTCCAGTACAATCATAAAGAAGAAGCATAGTAAACAAAACTATCCAACTTTACATTTACAGTTTCGTCTTTTAATTTCCCGAAAGATTTTACAAGAAAATAACTTCTCAACAGTTCTCTAAAAACGCTGCTATAACGAATGGAACGAAAGTTTGAAATCTAGGATCTCTAGAAACTATATTTTATAAGATATACATTTCTCTCAGTTCAAGTTGAAGTACGTAGAAAGTTATTAGAAGTTACGATATATTAAAAAATGTATTTTGCAAGGTCTTCAATAAGATTTATTCTGAAACAGAGAACTTTTTTCATAATATTGTAGACTGTAGATTGTAGATGGTATGGGAGGGGGGGAGTTAATTACCGTGACCTTATAGCTGTATTGAGTCTCCTTTTCTTGAGTTATAACTCATCATACAGTCATGATGATCACGACTACATAATATATCTTTTATTAAATAGATGATTTTTAACTATATTACTCAAAATCAGTGAAGAGCACACTGATTTTTCAAGGTAATTTTAGACAGATCGATATGCTAAAATTAAACAAATATATATTTTTTTGTTTTTAAATTAATAAAATTAAACAAATATATATTTTTTTTGTGCGAAGTGGAAGAGGCCATAACTCACCTCAAATTAAACAAAACCCCAGGAACCGACGGTGTCTCAGCTGAAATGATAAAGTTGATAGGGGAGGAAGGTGTGAAAATAGTACATAACATCTGCAATAAAGTATGGCAGTCTCGACAATGGCCTAAAGATTGGACTAATTCTGCTTTCATCCCAATTCACAAAAAAGGATCCACACAAAAATGCCAGAATTATC